>NC_061829.1:4600215-4602715 GCF_019202785.1 Penaeus chinensis | reverse complement strand
CCCAGGGATGATTTCCGGGGCGCTGGACCTCGTCTTCATGGAGCGCGGAATGGTTCCATAGTGAGGCACGTGGACGCCACTCATCGAGGTATACGTCTGACCAGGGCCCACTTGGCTGAAGGAATACAGTTCGGAATAATCGGGCGCGAAGTCTGGCAGGTACGAGAGGCGGTTGTTGAGGTGACGCTGGGACGAGGAGAGAAGCCGTTGCTGCACAAGAGCGTCGCAGTTGGGTGTGAGAGGCTCGTGGAGTGAGGTGTGCATAACGTGCTCGGGCGCTGCGGAGTCCAGCATGGCATGAACCCTTTCAGGCGCCCACATCGAGTCGTAGGGACAATTTACCGCCTTGTGCGAGTCGCCGTCGAGAGACACGGTGTGGCTGCGGCTGTGTCCGTTCAACCTGGGCGTGTTGCTGCAGAGGGAGTGCTGGCTCCCCTCGTCCGTTGTGCATCCGTCGGCGGTCTCCACTTCGGAGTTGGGTTCTGCCTCGCAAAGAAGGTCGGGGTTGTCCGAGGGTGCCACCACCGATCCCCCAACGTACGCAGAAGGAGTGTATGGAAGATCGGCAATTCGAGACTCGGTAGCGCCATTCACCGTCACGGTTTTTATTGGGACTGGCGTGTGGGAGTTCCGGCGGCGAGCCAGTAAGGAAAAAAATCCTATTAGCAAGGCTACAACCACCACAAATACGGATGATATTGCAGCAATTTTGTCGGCCGAGAACCCAGCAAGGCCTGACACCCGATTGCTGACAGTTAAAATAAATGTTGCAGATGCACTACCGGCAGCATTTGAAGCAACGCATCGGATGTTCAAGCCGGAATCCTGAACGGTTGCATCTGCTATTACGAGCAGGCTCCCGCGCTCCTCAGTGGCCTCATTCAGGATATACCCCTGGGCACCTGCTCCGCCTACTACGGAGCCGTTCTCCACCGCTATGTCACGAACATACCAGGTCACACCCGGAGTGGGGAGACCTCCTACGGGACACCAAATGGTGGCGTTATCTCCCGCGACACTTTCAATCTTGCGCCCCGTCGGGAGGATCTCTGGGGGACAAGCGAGCTGATCTTCGTCCATGCTGTCGAAGTTCTGGCCCTGGACTCGAGGCGGGGAGGAGCACACGGGGGAAATCGTGTGTGGTGCGCGGGTCACCACCAGCCACTCTCGCAGTTTCCTCAACCGGCAGTCGCAGATCCAGGGGTTGTCATGCACCGTCACTAAATGAAGGTTCTGTAAGCTCTCCACTAGACGAGGTTGCAGAGTGGTCAGCTTGTTGGCATGGAGCTTCAACTTTTCTAGCATTCTCAGAGGCTCAAACGCACGAGCGGCTATTGTAGTAATGTTGCAGTTGCTGAGATCCAGGCTTTTCAGAGACTGCAAGTGGCTGAAAGAACCTAATTCTATGTGGTGTATAGAGTTGCCTTGGAGGTAGAGTTCGCGCAGCTCAGGCGTGTGTTTGAAGGCCTGTGATGGGATTCTTTTTAAGAGGTTCATGCTCAGATCGATCTCGACCAAGTTGCTTAGCTCCTGAAAGGCTTCATTATCTATTTCTTGTACGTTGCAACTTATCAAATAGATCTTCTGTAAGTTTGTGAGTTTCTCTTGCAGAAATGCCTGACTGGGGAGTCTCTGTATGTTGTTATACGACAGATCGATTACCTGTGTCGATGGTTCTAGGTGTGCAGGCAAAGTCTGCAGTCCTTGGTTGTGACACTCAGCCGTTTCTTTACCCTGCTTCCACTTGCAAGTGCAGGAGGACGAACAGTCGCTCGCCAAGGCAACGGCTGTGCCGGCCATCAGAAGAGCCAGGAGAAAACGAAATCCTGGAGTAGTCATTTTTGATGGATCACTTCTCAAGCAACATCGCCTATCCTGGCCCTGTCCAACTGATCTTCTGCCATTACACGGACAAAACACTCGATGGTGCAAAACACCTCAAATTTTAGAATTTTTATTAGAAAAGGGATTACTTTTTTCACCGGGCATTGTGGTATCGAGAGTTTACGAAGGAGCAGAAAGTCATTCTCTGAAAATCCACACCACGTATATATGTTTATGTAACGTCGACCAAATTTCCACTTCCAAAAGCAAAGAATGGTCGGAAACCACACAACATATTACACGGTTTACACTTTGCACAAATTCAGCACAGACACACTCACTCTGCCTTGTCTCTCCTCTGCAGAGTATACACCTTTCTAACAAGGCCTATAAATGAGGTATAACGACACTCGCTTCACGGGTGAGCGGCACTGCACTATAAGATTTTGTGCACTCACACTGCACACTGAATTTTCACACTTTTTGTTCGCATTTCAGGGTTAATATCCTTCAGGGATTAATGTATTCGATTTTTCATCCATGAATTTCAGCACTAATCGTTTGTCGAATTATCATGGACTGCTAAGCAGGTGCAGGACGAGATGTCTCTCTAAGTACTGGATTCTCAGGGAGATTTCTATCTGGAAAGAGAATAAGAGTGGTGAATTTAAGAAAT
>NC_061829.1:4525215-4527715 GCF_019202785.1 Penaeus chinensis | reverse complement strand
AGGAAGAAAGAACACGGGTTTTGCATGAAGGATCGTAATAGGATAAATTTTAGCGTAAAAATGTGCGGTTTAAATAATTAATTCCTGTTGGTACGTACGCGAGATTAATGCTTGACTTTCTAATCTATCAATTTAGAGCTTATTGTATCCCGACAGGATGAAAGTGGCCTGCATTTTCTAACAGACTGACTGAGACTTTTAATACGTTTTAAAACTGTTTTATGTGTTAAGGAGGAGGAGTAAGTATCTTGTGGGAATCCTGATATAAATGCCTTACTTAGGATATTGTTTCATGTCCATTAAGTTTGATCTATGAAATTCAAGACCTCTTTGGAGAACCAAAGGCGTTCTTGAGGGGTTTGTTGTGCGAAGTAAGCCCGTGTCTGAGTAAACTAAATCCTCGAGTGAACCGTAAAGAAACCCAAATGGAACAATCAACAGATAAACAAATAAGATTACGTAATACGATCATCTTTCTTATATCATCACCGTCCTCCTCCTCTTCATCAGTACTATCGTTATTTTTGATAATTCAAGACTGGTAGAACAAAAATAACAGAAACTAGACAGCGTGGTAGAATGACTGTGAAAGCAGAAGTTTATGAAGCAGGCGGCTACAGAGTTGCCGCACGCGCGTCTGGTTTGTATCCCAACTTTAATGCTGCACCCAGTAGACCCCGCTGGCACGCTGCATAAAGTAGACTTGATCTCTTATCATGGGAATGGGGGTTATCCCTAAGCCCAAGGGAGTCAGGTGCCAATTTATAACCCAAAATAGTATCTTACATCCAGTTGGACCCAAAGGTACACCTACTACGCCAATCAGTATCCTTTGTTTCGATCTACACCTGTACCATCTTGCCCATTCATATATCCCACGCCAACCTTGTTTATACCTGCCGCACCTGAGCTTCCCTTTCACTATCGACAATAATTTATCATGCTTGGGCCCACCGTTCTAATTCATTTTAATAGTCGCATGAAACCAGACTCGTTTCAGACATAGATTTTAACTTTACTGGAGGTTATTTGCTAATCTTTGAGAACCACACAAATTCAAACACAGTATTGCGTGTAAAACATGAAGTGAACGTCACCCATAGTTGTGGCTGTGCTTTACGTCATCTTTGCAATTGTCAGTGTGTATGCCGTGTTTTATCCCGATGTTTATCTATCTTATTTTTCCGTTTTTTCAACAATACCATCCTGTCTCCAGAACGACAATATCCACAGTGGTAATTAGTTGATCTGCAGCACAATTGTCGGACTGCATAATATCGCAAGCAATATGTGAAGGCAAAAATGACGTTCTCGTAAGACTTTTGAGCTGCTTGAAGTTGCTTAACTATGAAAGATGAAAGTCTAGTGGAAAAAGGGTGTCTGATAGAGATGGATGTTCGTCAATACTTTAAAACACAGTTTAGAAGTTGCGCGAGCGTATATAACTGCAATATCCGAGTCCGGAGAGAAACTCAGATATATCCTTAACAGTTTTGAAATATCCTGAGATATATGAATTCCATATTATTATACATAATTTTGAATCAAATACTTGCTGGTTATAAACTGTTGTATACAATGTATACTTGTATACAATAAAGACTATATCTTAAGATGTAGATATATGAATAAATAGTTAGGCAGATAGGTAGATAGAGAGGAAGATATAGCCATCAACATATAATCTCATAATGAGTTACAATTTGCTAAGTATTTTGTGCTTGTTAGATAAAACTGGTGCTTGATATTTGTACTGGCCAATGACCAACCACATTCCCTTGTTCAGTTACATTTTTTGTCGTTGTTCAATGTATTACAGCAGGTACACTAGGAATTATGGGCTTTAGCCGACAAGAGCAGACACACATCACAAAAATAAAGTGGATACATCGTGGTAGATTTTACTTGTCCATGCATACTTTCACACACACACATACACACACACACACACACACACACACACACACACACACACACACACATACACACAACTTGTGCAACTTGTAATATGTTTCCCAAAGGACAGGAGTATATTTTCCCTTTTGATATCGATTTAACCTTTAAAAGATAGAGTGTCTAATATATGGTTCCTATTCCGGAAGTTGAATTTAGAACTTCCTCTTACATCATATTCTAAGGCAGTTATTTTAGAAGCATTGCCATGGAGGCGTGTTAGTAAGTCTAGGCTCGGAAAAGCTTTTTCCATTTTATTCGTCATGCTTGCCCGTCGCTGGGTAGTATCAGTTCCTATTTTATACATTCTAAGAAAATATCCGCTGACATTTATGGCTTCGAGAGAGATTCGAGCATTTCGCCTGTGAATATCAAGGCATTTTTCGCTTGTCTGTTTATTTTTAAAAATACACGCAGATATAAGTGCATGCAGAAATATCAAAAATTGAAGAAAAATAAAGAGAGAAAAAAGTTCTTTCTCAAAATATTCATACATATCTGTTTGTCTCTGTCTCTGTCTCTGTCTCTCTCTCTCTCTGTCTATCTA
>NC_061829.1:4505215-4507715 GCF_019202785.1 Penaeus chinensis | reverse complement strand
ATATATATATATATATGTGTGTGTGTGTGTGTGTGTGTGTGGGAGTGTGTGTGTGTGTCTGTGTGTGTGTCTGTATGTGTGTGTGTGTGTGTGTGTGTACACACATCTACATAAATATGTACACTCATATAATTATTATTATTTTTTTTTTTTTTTTTTTTTTTTTTTTACATTAAATGCTGTAGAGTAGGGTATTAAATCCATATGATACAGTAAAATATCATAATAACAAAATAATAATTGCTATCCAAGCCCAGGTGAACTCCTTTAAACTTTTATAAATGGGCATAAATAGGTTATAATTGGAATCGTTGGCCACGGGCATACAAAAACACTATTGGTCTAGCGTTCGAAGGGAAAGAAAAAACATTTAATTCAAATTGTCGCTGAGAATACTAGAAGGATAAGTCAAACTCAACCTAAAAGCGTGCCGTGCCAAATTCGACCGCACTGAGACAGATTTAAGATCGAAACAGGGTCGAGTACAAAAGACGGTGCTCAATCGGGAGTTACAGAATAAAGTAGGTTTATGGTAGACAAACTCAGAAGATGACTTAAGGATCATATTGACTAAGCATCTATAGAGCAGGGTCCAATTCCCTGGCTACATAATAAAAAAGTTTATATTATACGTCCTGGAAACTCGTGAGTCCACATAAGGACTAGCTGCCTATAGTTTAGTTTAGTTTAGTCCTTTATTTACCACCCTGGCTAACTGCACAGCGTGGGCAAGCTGTGGTACATTTAATGCATGGTCATAATATTACATAGTGGTATTACATTGAATTTTAGCCTATAAAATTGTTATGAGTACTTTATCAGTTTAAGGAAAGGAACAATTTCTCAGTCCTTTATCCACTCATCTGCCACGCCGGCATATAGCTTGGGCGTGGAAAAGCATTAATACATTTGATATGCGGTTATGTGATACTACATTCCAAATTTAGAACACAACGTAAGTATATCTTCTAGGACATCAGATGACATGAAGTAGTTACATTGTTTTCGGTACATCATGCTAGGTGGTCTGAAAGGCTGTAACACATGGCACTCTGAGATATAATGTACAAGTGTTTGCTCATATTTTTCATTACACAGTTTACACTTCGTTTCTTCGACATTGCAAACTGTACTGACCTGCCAATACAATCTATATCCAAGCCTCATTCTTGCAGTTACAACATCACACTGTCTTGTTCTTGTTTTATATAAACCATAGATGAATGAATCTTGCCTAAACCGGTCATAGTGCTTTATGCTACAGCTTTCAGGGCGTCGAGAATTAATCAACTCAGGCAAGTCCTCTCTGAAGGAAGCTTTAATGATGTATAAAATCCTAGAAAGAGGTATCCCAAGATCTATGTCCACACTTTGTTTGTCACATGCTGACTTTGCTAGGCGATCAGCATGATCATGCCTAGGGATTCCAACATGCGATGGAATCCTGCCTATAGGTAGTGAAGTGTGCTACGCCCAAACCGTAGAGTTAAGACACTTTCCTAAAGAGAGAAGTGCTCTTATGATCTAGAGCAGGGCTACTCAACTATTATACACAAAGGTCCAGTTAGACAAGCTCCAATGTACGCATAGGTCCGGAAATTTTTATTACATGAAATATAAAAAAGAATGACCACGGTCCGGATATATATATATTCTAAATATATATAGTCATAGTCGACCAAAAAAAAAAAACTTGCAAGATACTTTCACCAGGACCATCATGCTATTTAACTAGAATTTTCTCTTCCTGGGGTCTGAGGTCCAACTGCAACACTCAGAAGGTCCAGATCCGGACCGCGGTCCGCCAGTTGAGTACCCCTAATCTAGAAATACATTTATGCATTTATTGTGATTGATATTGTTATAGTCATTATTATCATTGATATTATATTATCAGTATTATTGTTAAGTTTGATAATCATTGTCATTATCATTTTCATTTCTACAATCATATTATTATCATTATTATAATTATCATCATTATTTTGATAATTAACGTTATAGTTATTATTATTGTTGTTGTTGCTATTATTATTGTTATTATTATTATTACAATTATTATCATTATTATTATTTATGCTTTTATTCATACGTTTTATTATTATTATCTCTATTGTCATAATTATTATTATCATTATTACTATTATTATCATGATTATTATTATTATTATTTTCGTCGTCATCATCATCATAATTACTGTTGTTTTTATTATCATTATCGTTATTACATAATCATCTTCATCATCATGTAATTATCATTAATATTATTATAATAATAATTATTATTATTATTACTATCATCATTATTATCATTATTATTATTATTATTGTTGTTGTTGTTATTATCATTATTACTATTATTATTATCATTACTATTAATATTATGATCATTATGATCATTATTATTATTATTACCATTATCATCATTATCACCACCATCATCATCACCATCATCATCTCCATTACCATCATCATCATCACCATCATCATTACCATCAAC
>NC_061829.1:4495215-4500215 GCF_019202785.1 Penaeus chinensis | reverse complement strand
TGAACATGAAAAAGTGTGAACACGGGACTGGTTGTGCAATGTCTCCGAAAATATATTTCGTAGTTCTAAAAGCGATAGTTTTGATCGACATTATGTGAATGATAAAAGTCATAATAAAGCTGATAATGTTAATAATAACTGATAAAATTTGATCATACAAACAATAATTGTTTCATTAACAAGTAAAAGATAAAGCAATGTTTCTCTATGATAAAGAACATACAGGTAGTGAGAATGATATATATATTTGGAGAGAGAGAGGAAGAGAGAGAGAGAGAAAGAGTAAGAGAGAGAGAGAGAGAGAGAGAGAGAGAGAGAGAGAGAGAGAGAGAGAGAATGAAAGAGATACATGGAGAGGGAAAGAGAGGTGGACAGAGAGACAGATTAAACATATCTAAAATATTCCACGCAAAAAGAAAATCAAAATGGAAATGAAATATATATATATATATATATATATATATATATATATATATATATATATATATATATATATATATATATACATATACATATATATGAAAAATATCGAAAAATATCGTTCATGGACTTATTCCGTTCTCCTTGCTGGTATTCCAATATTTGTCTTGTACTTCTATTAACTCGCATCTGAGTTTAACACGTGATGGGGAAATATTTGGCTATGCAAGACGCAAAAGGAAAGGGAAAAGAAGGCTGGAGAGAGAGATGGGAGCAGTAAGGTGAGAGGTATATTGGTCTTCGTGAATGTGTTAAGCTTTCCTCGACTGTGTTCTAAGGTTTAGAGTGTTTTTCCTACCCCTGTCTCTGCTCGTGTTTAAACGAGGTACCGTTGCACTGTGTAAGAGTTTATTTCTGTTTTGTGTCCTTGTCTGGGAAAAGAGAGAGAGAAAAAAAACTTATATGTATACATTTGTATTTTCCCGAGCACACGCTCTGAAAAGTGTTCGGGCAAGAAAGTGCTTGCATGTAGTTGCGCCTGGCATGATTATTGCCTGTTTATAAAATTAAGATTGTACACAAGAGATTGGAGAACACAAAAAAAAAAAAAAAAAAAAAAAGTTGAATTTCGGTAGAGTGTTTTGTTTGTTGTTGTTGTTGTTTTTGCAATTTCCCTTTATTAATATTAATGTTGTTGGTATTATTATCCTAATTACCATTTTCATTGTCATTGTTATTGCCATTGTCACTGTCACTGTCATTCTTTTATTGTTAATGCTGTCAGTATTATTGCCGTTGCTATTGTTATATTCATTATTGTTGTTGTTGTTGTTGTTGTTGTTGTTATTGTTGCTATTATTATTATTATTATTATTATTATTATTATTACTATTATTCTTACTATTATTATTATTATTATTACTATTATTCTTACTATTATTATTATTAATATTATTATTATTATCATCATTATCATTATTATCATTATCATTATTTTATCATTCTTGTTATTATTGTATTATTATTATTATTATTATTATTATTATTATTATTATTATTATTATTATTATCATTATTATTATTATTATTATTATTATTATTATTTTTACTTTAATTTTCATTATTGTTATTTTTATTATTATTATTATTATTATTATTATTATTATTATTATAATTATTATAATTATTATTATTATTATTATTATTATTATTATTATTATTATTATTATCATAATTTTATTATTATAATTATTATCATTTTTATTATTATTATTATTATTATTATTATTATTATTATCATTATTATTATTATTATTATTATCATCATCATTTTATTATTACTATTATTATTTTCATTATTATTATTACTTTTCTTCTTATTATTATTATTATTCTTATAATAATTATTATTATCATCAATAACATTACTTATTATTATTATTATTATTATTATTCTTTTCCTCTTATTGAAGCGAAAATGCACTCGATAGCTTGGCAATGATCAGGCAATCATCCCTGACCCTAGCTGAACATGTGCAACATCAGCAACATTACATTTTCTTAATCTGCAAAAAATGTCAACATATAAAATGCAATGAAACACACAACAGGACAATGCCGGCGTGTCAAAGTAAATTTTAAAAAGTAAGGCAATTATTTTTAACAGCAACACAATCATAAACCTTGTGCTTATTTTCATTTATTTTCAAGTTTATTTCATTTATTCGTTCTTTTATTTTCGTCAGAAGGGATTTAGTTCTAGGACTTTATAAATCGTGAATTGTATTTCTTTACTGTTTTATTGATCCTCTTCATGCATTGCAGTGCTTGTGGGCTGTTGCCAATCTTTCACAAATTGCAAAATTTGAACGAAAGTTTTTTTTTCACATAGGATGATGTATTATCCGTTATCTTTTATGTTTTGCTTCAGGGTCTAGTGTGTTAACAGTTTTCGTATTTCAAATAATACTTCAGCTGATACAGTCAAAAGAATCATAAAAAAGAATAAATGTCATCTGTTATTTACAATATACAAGTATCCAACCTTCTCTTCTCTTTGATGCCAGAATAAAAAAGAAAACCTTTGTTATCTCGACCGATATGTTGAATTTTAGAAGATGTTTCAAAAAAGTATTTATTTTTATTATTTCCTTACTACTTTTATCTGATTTTTTTCAAGTATTTTTTTTAAAAACTGAAGCCACCTTCATGAGGTGGAAATATTTCATTGTTCTAAGCTGTTGACGTGTCCTCTTGGCCACTTCGGATATTTCTGTCCGGTCAGTTATTTCTTCGCTTTTCCCTTCTTTCATTCCTGTTATCCTCATGTATTCGTATTTTCTACTTTTCTATTTTGTTTTGTTTTTGTTTATCTTTCTTTGCCGCTCGATGTATTTGTTTATCTCTTTTTGCCGCTCGATGACATAGTTTATTATATCCTATGCTTGTTTAATTCAATCAAGGTGATGGTAAATATATTAAGCATCTTACTCATGCTCAATCTACTGTATGTTATTATTCATAAACCGTATTCATATTTGCAACTGCAGAAAAGGTACGAACGTATGACCGGTTTCGATTATTATCCATAAGGTTACGAAGTCCTCACCAACATTTATCTTATTCTTCCAATTTCGTATCGACGAAACAGCAATACTCGCTTAACTGAATACCCACTTCTGCGACAGCAATGAATTATTCAAGCAAGGGAAAATATCTAGTCCGGAATTTCTAGATATCAGATTTATCCCTGCACTAGACATGGGAAATGATACATGGGGAAGGGAGTAGAACACTGCAAGTTAAAATCACATTTTCTTTGTGTGTGTTTCAGCGTGCATGTATATAATATTACGTTAAAGACAAGTTGGTGTTGGATCTAGAATTCTCTATCCTTAATTTGTTAATGCACAAAAAATATGGTTGTAGTCCGGATAAAAAATAATACAGACCAAAAGATTAAAGAACGCCTTAATGTATTTTACATTGTATTTATTTGCCAGGAGATATGTAAGTAGGCATTTATTTTATACAGTTTTAAAAAACGTGAACGCAATAACATAACTATTCAGTATCCAGCTTATTAACATCAGGGAAATTACAATTTGGTTTACGATATTAGATAATAATGACTCAGTCTGCAATAATAACTTTCTCTTCACAACTCCCAACATGAAAGGATTATTCTCGGTTTCCCAATTCCATTCCAAAGCATTTAGAATTACGTTTCATGCTTTGCGTCAATTAATCTTTGCGATCATTTCCAAAAAGATCAACGGAACTTACTTTGGGAGAAACTGGTGACCAATTATCTTTATTTAGATTGAACCGTGTTCATGTTGACAAATGTAGAAAATGTAGGAATGATAATGCATATCTTCACAACACAAGTGATGCATTTAACCGGTTTCGATTATATCTTCGTCAGAAATACATATGTATTTCCGACGAAGATATAACCAAAACTGGTGCAGATATTCATTCTCGGTCATACATTTTGTATATTTAGATTCTATGAAAATAGAGAGATCACGCCATATAAAATGTTCTTATTGAGCAAGGTCATTTATCATTAACCTCTTTGCCGTTCCTAATTGCTGACTGAAACCAATAAATTTTACCTTTGTTTATCTAAGGGCGAGAACAAACGAAGGGGAGAAAAAAGAACACGGGCATGTGTTTCGTGTTTGTTATCTTTTAATCTAAACTCGGCTGAACTGCCTTGTTAAGGTGATTGATGATATGGCCCTGTTAGCCGTCCTCTAACATTAAATAATAGGTGTATTTGCTAGAGAGGTGATCTGAATGTGTTTCTTGTTAATAAGTTTTAGGGAAATATTCAGGCAAGCGTGTTTAAGTAGTGTAGTAAAATAATCAACAAAAACATTAATCAATTAAAATTTTCCAGAAAATCAAGCAGTAGGCTATTTATTGTTTGTTTTTAATGTGTATTTTTTGTAAAATTATTGGATTGCAATATTTAATTGCGACTAACTGTTCTGCAAATAGTAATATTGCCATAATTGTTGCCTAATACATGTACTAGTTTATATATCACTCTTTGTAAAGTCAAGGTTTGTAATAATTTCATTTCCTGAGGTAAGGGAATTTTCATCAAAGTTATGCATTTTACTTGTCACGAAGTAATGCAAAATGATTGTTATCAGAACTCAGTCACGATACTGAAGTCTGTAATTTGATTTATAATTCCATTACCTTTTATTTACTCTCATTCATTCATTTATTTTAGGAGAGATTCGTCTTTATGAGACTATTTCAAGATATTTTCCATTATCAGCAAAGTCTCTTCATTCTGTTGTTTTTTTTATTTGCTGGTTTGCATTGCATTTTCTTCATTCAATATCATTATTATTGTGATTGTTATTATTGATGTTATTATTAGTTGTAGTATTCATATTATTATTATAATTATTATCATCAATCATCATCATCACCATCATCATCATCATCATCATCATCACCATCACCATCACCATCATCATCACCATCACCATCACCATCATCATTATCATTATCATCATCATCATCACCATCATCATCATCATCATCACCATCATCAT
>NC_061829.1:4480215-4482715 GCF_019202785.1 Penaeus chinensis | reverse complement strand
CTGTTTGTCTCTGTCTCTGTCTTAGTCTCTCTGTCTGTTTCTCAGTTTTCTGTCTGTCTGTCTGTCTGTCTGTGTCTGTCTGTCTGTCTGTCTGTCTGTCTGTCTGTCTGTCTGTCTGTCTATCTGTCTGTCTGTCTGTCTGTCTGTCTGTCTGTCTGTCTGTCTGTCCGTCTGTCTGTCTGCCTGACTCTCTCTCTCTCTCTCTCTCTCTCGCTCTCGCTCTCTCTCTCTCTCTCTCTCTCTCTCTCTCTCTCTCTCTCTCTCTCTCTCTCTCTCTCTCTCTCTCTCTCTCTCCATCATACTGGGAGATCTGAACATAATAGATTGCAAGTTCCCTTCTGTATTAGATTTCATGCCAAGTGTAATTTTATTTACACGTAAGAAAAGGATATCGTACAAACTAAGTTGAGTGAACGTTTTGAAGGTTTTCAGATACAAAAATATTTTCCCATCACAAAATAGCGACACATTTTGACCAGCTTATTGGTAGAAGATGCCCTGAAGACGAATATCCAGTCACAGCAGGAGTCGCCTACAAGATCAAAGACCTCATTCTGGCTAAATAAAAGGCTCATACGGTAAAGAATAGTAATGCGATGAGAAATAAGGTCTGTTAAAATGAATTATTATAAATAGTTAATCGTTAAAATCACAACAAACCTTAAATCATTGTAATAGGTATAAATTCGCCTAAGGCAAGACTAATTATAATGATGGAGAATACAGTGACTGAGATATTAAAAACGCTATGAACTACGCATACCAGACTCATGAGAAAAGCAAAGTACGATTTTTTTTTCATTATTTCCGAAATCTGGTATACAGAATGACTATTCATAATGCCCGTCAAAAGATTAAAGCAGTATCAAAAATGCGATGCAGTAATTGAATGATCTTTTTTATCCGTTGTGAAACCAGCCAAGCCAGACTTTTGTCGGTGGCATTTTCGGTGTAAATGATTATTATCGCTTTTGATTCAATAGATGTATCACTGTTCCACATTTTGAATATGTGATATTGCGGACTGAATTAATATAAACTCATATATGTGTACATTTCTAATTCCATCTAAGTTCCTGTAGTGTCAGTAATCAGGAATGTGTCCGACCACGGTATTCAACAGTTTCAGGTATGTCAACGAAACAAAGTACGAGTATATATTGTACTGTGGAACTGCGCTGACCTTCCCCTGTGTTAGCCCACTCAGGGAATGGATGGCCGCTTCCCTCCTAAGCTGATCCTGGTGTGTTGGGACTTGGATGTGTCATATAATAAGAATCTCATTGTGAACCATGCAACCTGATGTGTACAATGTTTAATCTAGAAAACAAACCCCTTGCAATGAGGAATCTAATGTCCACTTAAACGCAAACGCTTCTGTACCTTTAGCAACACTGATTTGATCGGTGTCCCCCTTATGAATATATCGTTCGCTTAGAAACTACAACGGTTAGGGATAGTACTTCGGTTGATCCCTTTACATTGTCATTTTCTGGATACAGACCATTGTCATGGAAGTGTACCACAGGGGGACAGTCTGGTAATGTAGACGTGCCTACATCACCATGTGTGTGCTTATATTACGTTAAATGAATAAATAGCCTATTGAAACTATTGACTGACATTGATAGTCGAAGCTGGGTTTTAGAGCTAATATTGTCGCTAACCTATTGGGGCAAGAAAGTTCACTAAAAGTTGCAGTCAGTTAAAAATGTCAGAGCAACGTCTCCGAGAGAGAGAAAATCTTCCTTGAACTTTCTGTCTTTGTGTCCTTTATAGTTTCTAAGAGAGCAAGATAGTTATGAGTGAGAGAGGGATGTAAAGAAAGCAACAGAGACAGATAGACAGAGAGCAAAATGACAGCCAATCAGGTAAAGAGGGAGAGAAGGAATACAAAATCAATAAATACTTGCAAGTGATTAATTTATGTATAATTTAATCAAATATTTATTGATACAGGTGATTTCCTTTCTCGTCAACAGGAACACACACTGGCTTAGAACATGTAACAGAAGAGCTGTTTGTATCATAAACATCTTAGCAAAGAAAGAAGGAAAGGTAAACAGAGAGAAAAATGCATAGACAAAGACAAGAAACAATCTAAACATAGCTCATCAATCATACGTTTTACCCACAATAACATGGTTGCACGGAATCGAAAGGTACCCGAAAAAAATAAGGCACGCGGGTGATAAACTAATGAAATGGTCATGAAGTGGGTGTAATGATCATGGGCAAAGAGGCAAACCTGAGAAAATATGCTTTAAAAGAGCGTGGATTACGCAGGGTTTCAAACTCAAACCTTCGCTGAGGGACAACAAAGGCATATTACACTGATAAGAAAAGGTAATGACTGAAATTCATAATATCTCCTTCACAACTTTCCTGTAACGTCTGTTAACCTCGTTAATTATCCGGATAAAAAAAAAAAAAAAAAAAAAAAAATATATATATATATATATATATATATAATTAAAAAAATAAATGCTCCATTAGTATC
>NC_061829.1:4465215-4467715 GCF_019202785.1 Penaeus chinensis | reverse complement strand
CACTCTCAACACGGCTATATTTTAGTACTGCCAAACCATGTACTCTTAGATATAAATAAAACTTACAACTATTATTTCCCGAGTTTTCCTCTTTGAGCTTCAAATGCTTCGAATCGGTGAGTTTTTATCGCTTTATTTCACTCTATGTGGTCTTTTCATGGTAGATGGGGATCTTAGTGTTTTTCTTTTTCATTTTCTTATGCATTTATTTATCTTTCTTAAGGGTTTCAACGTTTTTATAATTCATTTTAATACCAAACCCCTCTATTTTATTTTATGTTGTTTTATGTTTTTATATCCTTTTAAAAAATAAATATTCAGTTTTATTATTAATCACTTTTATCATTCTTGGATAATTGTTTTATGACTTTGGATCAATTTTTCTTAAATATCTACGACCTGCCACGTCACCATCGCCCTGGTGATATGCTTTGTATAGTTGGCTAATTTTAGCGTTTTCTAGTTTTATTTTGCTAATTGTTTTTCTGAGTGTTACTTGCGGTGTTTTTTTTTTTTTTTTACTTTTACTTTATCTTTTTATTCTTATTTATTGTCAATTAACTTTTTTGTTTAATAAACTGTTCTTAATTAATTGTATGTCTGTTCAAATAACTGTAGCCACAATGACGTGGCCCAAGTATATATAACCCTCTGTGAAAAAAAACGAGGGAATTGTCTCTGAAATCGGTGTTTGGGTGTACCCCCTGGATTACCCTATACTGTGGCGTCGCCTGAGCAGCAAGGACAAGGTTGTGTTTGAGCCATCTTTTACATGCCAGTTAGGATATTGCTGGACGCGGGCATTTAAGTCAACCCAAGGCATACAACGTTTGACATTGGCCAGCACCAGCCAGGGGGACCTCATTTCTTTTTTTTCCTTCAGAACGAGCTTAATTGTTTTATTCATATTTATATGTTTATTTATCCGTGGTGCTTTGCTTTTATTTTCCTTTTTTTATTCATAAGAGGTCAAGAACAAAATAGCCAGACCCATTTGAAATAAGGGATGTGTACCTGGGGCATGGGACAGTGACTCCACACAGGGGAAGTGACCGGGCCCCCTCCCTCCTTTCGGCCCTAAGCCGCCATCCGCCGCTTGGGTGGATGATATTTCGGGCTTCCCTCGACAGAAAGCCTTACATGTGTGCATATCATTGTATGTGTGACCTTGTCTATCTCTTGCGCTCATTTCATCTCTAATTCTTAATCTATCTGGCTTTCAGTCTGCCTCTCTCTCTCTCTATCTATCTATCTATCTATCTATCTATCTATCTATCTCTCTCTCTCTCTATATATATATATATATATATATATATATATATTTATGAAACTATCAGTGAGAGATGTACATACTGATATAAGCGAATCAGCAATTATTTTCACGGGCTTTAACAAGTTGAGATACAGGACAGACTGATATGTGTGAATATTCTGAACAAATAACTTTCTTTCTACTGGTTCTCTCGATTTAGTATTTTATTGTTATTAATATTAGTAGTAGTAACAGGAGCAATATTATTATTATGGATGGGTGCTTCATGCTCGAGGTGATGTGAAACAATAATGTAGTAGCCTTGATAGTATTAAGTGCTTGCATACCTTCTCGCTTACTCAGCAAGTGAGGCGGGTTGTGGGTTCCGTTGGGAGAGGGATTGCTGTAGGGCATGATCGGAGTGGGGGTTACTCTCTGCAGCAGCCAGCCCCGTGTGAGGCCTGTGGGGCAAAGCCCAAGAGAACCCCACAGGCAGATATTGAGCGCCACAGCCTGCCACTCCCTCCTTATATGGGGCAACGACGGCGAGGGTGGCAGAGGTAATATCTACCCAGGACAACTGCCCGAGGCTTAAATTCAGACAGGCTACCTAGGTAGGACCTTGGCGCATCCAGTAGTTGCGGCACGATGATCAATTACCCCTGCTATCAAATATTGAAGTGGTCGGGAGTTAACTTGGCCATCTTCTCGGAGGTAAGAAGACCTGGCAGCAGCAAAATCAGTATTAGTGGGTACACCTACTACTGGTCAGGCCGGGGCAATGGTCACTGTCTCCAGGGAGTAGTCACAGCCATTTCCAGCCAATTTGGTCCATTTGATAAGCACTGAAACTGAAGTATGATTTTGGCTTTGCGTCTGTCAATGCTGTGTACACTCCTTAACGAGAAAGAGGTGTTCTACGCCAAACTCACATCTGAGGCACACAAATGTCCTTGGGGAGACATTCGCATTGTGCTAGGCAACGTCAAAGCCATATCCAGTTGTGATCAAGCCTCCTATGAGAACAGCCTCCTTCTCCAAGGGCTTGGTTAAGTCCCAGAGATTGTTGGCTTGACTGCATGGCAATAGGGATTTGCACAACTCAATGGTGCATAAGTTTCGGATACTGCTGAGAAGGGACAATTGAACAGTTCATCAAGAATCTTACTGAGGAGGTTGAAGGCCATTTCTTAGTAAATTACTTTCGTCCTGCTACTAAGCCCTGAGAAAACTCAACTCCCAGCCCTC
>NC_061829.1:4352715-4355215 GCF_019202785.1 Penaeus chinensis | reverse complement strand
GAGTTAGAGTGTGTAGGTCCTTAAGAATTCGGGGCACTGAATAAAATCTGACTTAGTGATCTTATTTTGAATGAAATATTTTAAATGATACTACTGTGTATAATATTGTAGTACATGTAATGTGTGAATGGCATTCAGATTCTCGTTGAATACTTCTTCTTTTTTTAATATGGAATTTCAGTCACATCAAAATAGAAATTATGAGATATACTGACAAAAGCAAACCACGTGTACTTACCGTATTTAACTCACTGCCGACGGGCATGGCATGTACATACATGCCATGTCCACTGTGAGTTTAATTGTTTTACACATAGATGGCTACACTTGTACTAAGTCACCAATGAGCCAGTTATGATTACTACCTGTCTCGCCTGTTCACCCTTTTCATTGATTTACGGAAATATTTTATGTTATCTTATTTTGATGTTACTAATGTTTATAACATTACAGTAAATATAATGTTTATAATAAAAATAACACCATCTTTTTTTGTTGGATTTCTTGGCTATCAAGCAACGGCATGTGGCCAAGGTTATTAAGCCAATGGATCCTATTTATTCAATCAATCTAGATAAGGTCATAAAGTTTTGTCTCTCTAAGAAAAGTGATTACTTAACTTATTATTTTTTCATCATGAGACAGAAGATTTGATGTTATAAAATCTTTGTTTCTTATTCTTAAATAATTTCTGAGCGGTTGTCTATGGATATTGTAGGCTAGGCATATTGTTAGGAGGTGGTTTATTGTGAGGATGGTGGTATCGTGCAGGAAAGGTTTTTCCTCTATAGGGAGTGAGGTGGGTAATTTTGGTGGCATTGACCCTGAGACGGGCCAAGACCACCTCCTCCCTTGTGATTTTCCTGTGGCCTGTGTCCCACAGTTCGATTGTTGGCTTTATTTTTTCTATTTGTAGGCTGGTCCACTCACTTTGACACAGCAGATGTATTTTTGCTCTAATAAGAGACACAAAATACCTGAGATCTGTACGAACTATGGTAGTATCCAGATCACCAGTTGACCCGGCTAATTTGTCAGCATGTTCATTGGCATGGATATCAGAGTGGCCTGGTACCCATATTATTTTGATTGATTTGTTGGCACCATGTAACTTACGAATGATATTAACCAGCAGTTAATTTTTATTGGTTTCTAAGGATTTAATAGCTTTAAAGAAAAATCGCTGTATGATTCGGCAGTCTAAACTTTAGCTCACATTCAGTCGACCATACACCCGCACCCACACACTGATCTGTCTTGGAGCCGTCGGTATATATATGAAAAAAAGGGAGATGTTTAATAAGGATCTCTCTGAACCTCTGGCGTATCTCACCCTCCGGGGCCATGGCCTTGGCTGACGGAAGCCAGGCTTCCATGATAGAAAAATTGGGTGTTTCCCATGGCGCTATGTTTGACTTAACCAGGGTATCGATGGTAGAGAGATCTATACCGACTTTCTCGACGAGGTCGTGGAGTCTCGTGGCAAAGGGCCTAGTGCCTCCATTGCCATTAGGGTGGCCCGGGTCTCGAGCCACCTTTGCGGCATAGGTCAGTGCCAACTGGCCGTGCCTGAGTCGGAGGGGAGGTACTCCTGACTCCACCTCAAGACGCTCGATCCGAGTACATTTTAGGACTCCAACACACACACTTAAACAAGCATTCTGCACAGCATCCAGACCTTTCAAACTTGTTTTCGATGCCGAACCATACACGATTGACCCATAATCTACTTTAGACCTAATTAGGGCTTTATATACCATTAGCAAAAACTGTCTATCTACTCCCCATTTATTACCAGAAATGCACTTAAATAAATTAAGTGTTCTTTGACACTTATTATTTAATTGACCAATGTGGTCTTTCCAATTGAGTCTACTATCAAAAAGCCCTCACAGGAGTAGCCCGGACGGGGAGGTGCGCTCCGGACTGTGATATGGTATCATTTGATCAACCAATTTAGTCAACTGATAAACTTCAATATTTAATTCTTTAACGGTTTGTTTGAGTTCAGCAATTTCTTTATCCTTAACTGCAAGCTGTTGACTGACATTACTTGCACTAGGGGTGATGTTAGTTACTACTGCAGCATAGGAAGTATCAGGTTCGTGTGTCAAACTTTCCATTTTCCTCTTAGCTTCAGTGTAACTAACATCATGCTTTCTCATATATGCTAATGTCTCGGTCTCCTTCTTCAGGATGCTGCACTCAGCAGATCTTACTGATGGGGACCTTCACAGTTAGCACATTTAGAAATCTGGCTAGTACATGTGATGGTGTCATGGGCTTCAGCACATTTACGGCAAACAAATTTATTTGAGTCTTTATTAAGGCATCTTAATGAGGTATGTCCGAGTTTTTGGCATCTGTTACAATGCATTGGACATAAGGTCTTACTTGGACACGTTCATATCCGACATTGACATACTCGGGGATTTTATTTAAAGCAAAGGTAAAAAAAACAAAGTCCAGTTTTCGTTCGCACATCCCCGTCCTTCTTGGT
>NC_061829.1:4320215-4325215 GCF_019202785.1 Penaeus chinensis | reverse complement strand
TTTTCAGTCAAGAAATTAACCCGCTGGGATGGGCCCTATTTTCGAACCGTGATTCTCTCGGAGTTTGTGATTCCTGTCATGAAAGACCTGCCTGTGCTCTTGACGTACTAGAGGCGACATTTATTCACGACGAAGTGAATTCAAAGACAACGACTTTTTCGAAAACGCTTGATGGCCCGCCAATTCTCCTGACCTTATTGCTTGTGAGCACGAGTGTGCGATCTTGAAGGATCGAGTTGAAGGTCTGATGCTGCAGGTGCCCAGAACATTAGTGACGACACCGCATCTCGATTCGCTTCTACAGTCGCTATCTACCTAAGCCAAGTGTGTGTGAGTGTGTATGAGTGTGTGTGTGTGTGTGTGTGTGTGTGTGTGTGTGTGTGTGTGTGTGTGTGCGTGTGTGTGTGTGTGTGCAGAAAGGGAGAGAGGCAGATTGTAGAGCTTAGGCCTCTCGCGATTGGCTCGGTCACCGTGTGGGAAACGAGGGTATCGGCGTAAACATCGGCGGGACACATAAAAGGAGCACCGGTCAGAAGCAGTTGTCCCTCATGGATGCTGGCCTAACTGAAATCCTAAGACCGAATCCAAGATGGTAAATAGACAAGGTCAACTGGCAGGCGTTTCAAAACGCCTTGGCCCTCTGTCTAAGATGCAATGATCCCCCACAAAGCGAAAATGTGGAAGTGCTCGAAGCTAGCCTGCTAAACGCCATTAATGAAGCAGCCTCACTGACCATACCCAAAACTCGGCCTCGGTTCAGAAGTCACAAAGACGCCTGGTACTTCAACGACGAGATCAGGGAGGTCAACCACAGGGTGAACATGTGCCGAAAACTTATCCCTCCTAAGGGAGGTTGTCACGGATGCCAAGGAAACTGCCAACAGAGTCAGGCAGGAAAAGTGGCTGGAATGGTGTGAGTCCTTCGACCACCAAACCACCCTTTCAGAGCTGTGGCAACGGGTCAAGCGAGCTACCAGCCGCTCAGCCCCGAGGTGCACTCATCACGACCCCAAGCAGAGGCTAACAGACTGGCGCACGACTTCTCTACGAGAACGAGCAGCAACAGTCTGCCAGCCAAGCTGAGGGCAAGACAAGAGCGTCTACAGCCAGACAGACATGCTCAGATATGAGACAGGGCAACCAAACCCGATAACTCAAGATGTTATCTTTTCTCTTAGGGAACTAAAGAAAGCCTATAAATCCAGTTCCAACACAGCCCCAGGCTCTGATGCGATCTCGTACCCCATTATCTCCCACCTAGGACTAGCAGGTGAGCGTGCACTCTTGCAACTCATCAACAAGTCCTGGGAAACTCTACCCCAGAGTTGGAAGAGTGCTACCATAGTTCCCGTCCCAAAACCAAAGGAGCCGGGGAGGTACCGCCCCATCTCTCTCCTCAGCTGCCTGGCCAAGATGGCCGAGAGGATATTACTAAACCGGCTCCAATGGAAAATGGGACCCCCACATGAACACCTCCATGGGCTCACAAGGGGCATGGGCACAGCACACAGCATACCTTCGCCCTTAAGCACAATCGGCAAGGGCCCAGCTGTGGTGGTAATCCTTGACCTGGAGAAGGCTTTAGAACTGTCTAGTCCGCTTGCCATTCAGGAAAGCCTGATCCAGAAGGGAATCAGAGGAAAGCTCTTGGCTTGGATAGGTGACTACTTCAGGAACAGGACTGCCAATGACAAATTACAGGATCACCTATCACAGCACATGCTGCTCGAAAATGGAAGGCCTCAGGGAGGGGTTCTCAGTCCAGCCCTATTTAACACTTTAATGTCCTGCATCCTCAACATAAACCTCCCAGTGGGGTGCAAGATCATCTCGTATGCAGACGATCTCGCTATCACCTCCACTGGACCAAGCAGCCAGAATAAGGCCAAGCGTTGTCTGGACCTTGTGTCCGAGGAGTGTTTATCTATCTGTATATCTACCTATCCACACACACACACACACACACACACACACACACACACACACTCAGGACTAAAGATCTCTGCAGCCAAATCCAAAGCCATGGCTCTGAGACAGAGAGTTCGAGGCACAAGTCAGAAAATCCAGGCAGTGGAATTGGAATGGGTCCAGGATTACCTATACCTTGGGGTAAGGATAGACCGGACCCTCTCCTTCCATAAGGAGGTCCAGTACCTGGTTGACCGAACCAAAGCAAGACCGTCTGTCATGAGAGCAATGACTGGGAGATGCATAGGGACCAGACACATAGTACTAAGATCATTCTATGTACATGCTGTCCGGCCCGTTGTGGACTATGCCTCAGTCGCTCTAATTGCCGCCAAGTAAAAGCAGACAGACAAATTAGAGACAGTCCAAAACGAAGCCTCAAGGATCATTCTGGGTGCCCCGAGGTGGACGAAGGTCCTCAACCTCCTGATGGAGGGAAACCTTCTCCCCCTGGACTCAAGAATCGATCTAATGGCAACACAATTCCTGTCAAAGGTCATCTAGGCTCCCATGAACACAAGCCTAAGACAAAAATTAGCCTCGAACAAGACAACGAGCTCTTTGCAAACAACTCCTGGCTGTCTCACACAGCCAGGGTGTTGATATGCCATCAGCTCAAAGAACAGCTTCTTGCTAACGGCATGGACTCCCCCCACCCCGACTTTGCCGAAGCCCCGCCGTGGGCACTGAGCCTGATAGAGTTCAACATAATGAGCCTGTCAATGAAAAAATGCCTATACCCCACGCCTAGCCTAATGGCAGAAGCCCAGAGGGTCATTGCAACCATCACTCCTCCGGGTAGTAGAACATACTACACGGATGGATTTGTCGATCCCTTGAGCCACACTGCAGGCGCCGGTTTTGCAGCAAGGGACGCCATGCAAAGAGGCAGTTGCAATACACACAGACCTCAGGGCAGCCATTGACTGTCTTCAGCACAGCTCACCCACAGACAACATCTACTTACTGACCACGATTCTCACAATGGCACAGAGAATTCTTGCTCAGGGTAGAAGAATTATCATCAACTTGCTCCCAAGCCACATCGGCATCAGAGGGAACGAGCTTGCTGACAGACTAGCCGTCGCTGGCAGGGGTATGCCCCCAAATCCCATGATGATAAACCCGAGCCGAAAATTACCTAAGGAGAAGAGTGCATTGGTCGGTCGTACCTTCCTACGGCAGCTCCACAGAGAGGAAACGAGAACCTCCCCCTCGGCCAGCTAGTACTCAGACGCCACAGGCTATGAACCACTGGCTCTCTCTGAAGTAATCAATAGAGGTACCGAAGTCATTCTTCACAGAATGCGCCTAGGTTACCACTGTGCATGGCAGATTATCACAACAATTGAACGCAATGAAAGGTGCTGCATGCACTGCGGCGAGCCGAACGCCACACTAGTCCACTACTTAGAAAATTGTGACCATACACAATTCCTGAGACAGGCACCGCCCACAACAGCCGCCGTGCTGGTAAAGAGGCTGTGCGATATGCTTACACCATGGCGGCAGGAGCACCTGCTGGCAATCTCGCCGCCACGTAAGCACCGAGTGTCAGACAAATAAATGAGACAGCCGTAAAAAGCTGACACAGGCCGGGCCAAATTTAGAACTTCTCAAATCATAAAGAAGAAGAAGAAGCAGTTGTCCCGTGGCTTTGACGTGTGTGCTTCCCCCGCCATGTGTCCTCGCCTGCTCCGCTGGATCCTCTCCCATCAGTTCGTACATATCCAGTGTTTGTTTAGTATAAATAGTGCCCTTTAACATTAAAACCTTGTGTATAATTCTTCTAGTGTGTTTCAGTTGACCTGACCGCTCTTATTCCTTAAAACGAACCCTGACACAGATAAACAGAGATAGACAAACAGAGGAAGAAGGTCCGATGCTGCAGGAGCCCAGTACATGAGTGACGACACCGCAATCCTCGAGTCGCTTCTACATTCGCTATCTACCCAAGCCAAGTGTGTGTGTGTGTGTGTGCAGAAAGAGAGAGAGGCAGATAAACAGAGATAGACAAACAGAGGCAGAGACGGAAAGAGAGAAAGAGAGAGAGAAAGGGGGATGAGATTTCTTCAACACTAGTATTATCTCTATCACTAAGCATTCGATCCGCACCTATTATCTCATTTGTAGTATTGTACATTTTATGTAAACTTTTGATTCCGCTTCGTTTCTTAAAAGTAATAACAGCTGGTAGAGCGAAGCAGAAAGCCTTAACGTAGACTCCATATCATTCAGCCTCATACACTTAATAGTAATAAAACTGATTCGTACTCCAGACACTGGAGACATATATGATAATCATGTCCTTTCACGTATGGGTGATGCCTGTGATAATAATGCATTGATTAGTCTAACAGAAAGAGTGACTGTCAGGAAGGGGAGCATGTACTGGAGGACATCAAGGCAAATTCTCTATGCAAAATGGATTGATCACGAGGTATAATTCCTGGAAGATTTACAGATAGCTCTTGTGAGGGAACCAGTGCAGTCAGGGAAACTGGAATTTGACTGTTGGTTTGACATCGGTAGATTATTAACACGTACTGTTTTATCTCTTAATTAGGGTTTCATTTTTGTAATAATAAAATTAATTCAAAAATAATGTATTTATCCAAGATTTGCAGTTACTTACACAGTATATTGTTGTTGCATAAATAACCAGGAAAACAAAGAAAATCGGATCTTAAGACAGAAATGTTTAAAATCTTTTTTTTTTTTCTTTTTGTTTAGCCATGTCGGCCCCCTTCTTCATCGATACAGCATTACGTCAGCCAAACGATTTTCTCACATTTAGTTCTCATAACTCTCATCTGCTATGTAATTAAAGCGTAAAAGCTGATTTATGATCCGATATCATGCTGGTTTAATGTCCATGTGTTGCTATTGCGTGTGTAAGATTCCTTGCACTTGGTAACATGCAATTGTAAGTTGCTTTTGAACTGGCCAGTGGTAAGTACTTCCTGGACTCAGTGGTTGTCAAAGCCGTTGGATTTTGTGCATCCGTTTTTGTTTTATTTTTTGTTGCTATT
>NC_061829.1:4312715-4315215 GCF_019202785.1 Penaeus chinensis | reverse complement strand
GAGCGTAGTCGAGGAAATGGGAATTTAACTGTTGAGTTGAATTCAGCAAGGTGGACGAAGGACATTTTACGTATCGATTTTGACCTGAATTTATCTTTACTCCTGCTTCTTAATAACAGTATACGGCAAATTAAAAAGAAAATTTCTCATTATTGTCCTTGATGTTTGCGTCTGACTTCTCAAAGCGATATGTCGTTTTCTCGCCGTGAGCTAGCAATCGGAGCGCAGGCATTTTTACGACTGCCGCTTTAAGAGTATATAACTATGAGTTAATCTTGCGTGCCCGATTATCAACCTTGTTAATACAATTTTTACTTGTCGGTTGGGAAGGACGCTGGCCACCCAATTTTCAAGATTATCTCTAATCTCTCACAGTTTCTTGAGGTATGCCTCCACTGCTCCCTCCATTTATCACTTAGGCAACTTCTGATGCTAGCTTTCAAGTCGGTGTGTGGGAGAGGAAACGAGCATCACAGGGCTGCAATACTGTCTTGGAGTGCAAGACTGTCTTGCACCCCAAGACAGTATTTTGCGGGTTCTTTCTCGCCCAAGGGCTTTTGCAGCCTTCACTCTTAACTGTTTGATGTGAGGCATCCACATTAGTCTTTGGTCTTGGAGACGTACTGTCTCCATGACGTTCATCTAGCCTCCTTTAGCACTCGCCTGGACTTGGCTCTGGTCCTTTTGTAATGGATCAAGGTCAAATTGCTGGGGTTTCATTTCAGCATCTCGTAATGCAACTTTTCTTGCTCTGACAATTTGTTGGCATTCATCAGGTCACCACGGTACTGCCCGTTACTTTTGGGAATGGATGCTTCTGCTGCATTACTGCAGTTGATATAAAAAAAACAACAACAACTGCAATCTGCATATTTAAATCACCTCCAGTATTATTGGAAAGTGGTCGCTTCCATGTAAGTCTTCCATGACCTGCCAAGTGAAATCCACTGTGCACCAGGTGAACCAAAGTAACAGGTCAATACCATTTTGAATTTCGAAGTCTATAGGCGTGTCCCTGTTCAGAAAGATTAAATCTACTCTTGAGAACAAGGACTGAAAGGGCCTTCCTCGAGGATTGGGCAAAGTGTCTCCCCAGAGGTGATGCCAGTCATTGACATCTCCCAAGATAGAAAGGGATGAGGGAACTGCCCTAGATTTTCCAAATCATTTATATTGAGATTATGTGGAGGAAGGTAGATGGATGCAACAATGCAAGATCTTGTCAAGCCTATCATCAAGGCCTTCACCTAGTGTCGGCTGCAGGTAGATGGCCTGAAAGAGAATATCCCGACGTGCCATCACTGCTAATCCTCCATGAGGTCAATTATCAAAGGTCGCATAATTTTTCCCAGGTCATAATCTCTTGTAGCCACACACAAACTGGGTTACATGAAGCTATCAGACGTTGTGGTAACTCCCATTTTGCATGAATTCCCTGAAAATTCCATTGGATCAGGCAATTAAGGCCCGCCCCACACTTTTAGGCTTTCCCTTACCAGCGTGTTGGGAGTGTCTTTTGGAGGAATGTTTTCCACAGACTTTCTTTGGACAGGCTCAGGATTCCTTTGCCTAGGGAAAGGTTGGACCTGAGCCTTTGGTTCAGAGGCATTCTCTCTAGCTGCAAAGGCCCCCGTGGATGGGGTGACAGCCGTTACTGTTGAGGCTTTGGAGCCTTGCCTGATGGCTCCAAAGACTTTCAGAGGAGTCCTTGGGAAAGGCTTAGGAGAAGGAGTCTCCTCAATAGACCCCTCACTCGCTTCATCAGAGGAATTTCTGGATCTGGAGCTTCTTGAGGTCGAACTGTCTTGGCAGAGTGAGTGATACAAGAGCTATTGGAGATTAAGGGATACGAGGTCGGAATAGAAGCCTCTGTAAAACTAACTTTCTCCTTGCTCCTTAATACCTATACTTCTTATGTAGCTTATGTACCGCTCTGTAGAAGCTTCATCGGCTTCCTTGCGGCAATAACAGCATACTGGACCTGGACATTTGCCATCTCTTTGATGACCTGTAGTACCACACTTTACACACACTCTTGGTAGTCCATTTTCCCTAAGATGGCAACTGTTAGCTCCATGTCCATAATCCATAATCCATAATGGAAGCACCGCATAAAGTTGGAAATGTATGGCTTTGCCTTAAAGTGTAGCCATACACCTCAAGGTAAAGCCGGAAAGACCATCATTTCAAAAGTTAGAAGAAGAGCTGTGTCACTTGTGCCACATCATCAACTTTCTTCTTGAAATACTTTAGTGCCACTACCTTAAAATTCTGTCGTTTCTCTAAGTTTCTCCTCGGAATGCCGCATCAGGTTTCATGGCTGGAAGCGGAGTCGATGAGGCTATGCGCCCCCGTCTGCGTTAACTCCAATTACATGTGTGTGTGTTTGTGTGTGTAGATGAATGTGTGTGTAAATATACATACGTGTGTATGTGAGTGTGTGTATACACATACATTAAACACACACACACACACACACACACACACACACATATATATA
>NC_061829.1:4305215-4307715 GCF_019202785.1 Penaeus chinensis | reverse complement strand
ACAGACAGACAGACAGACAGACAGACAGACAGACAGACAGACAGACAGACAGACAGACAGACAGACAGACAGACAGACAGGCAGGCAGACAGACACGCAGACAGACAGACCGACAGAAACAGAGTCAGAGAATACAGAACATAGCACACACACACACACAAATACACTGAACCAAAATACCATACCGCAACCTCTGCACCTAGAAAAATATAGAGTCCATACATTTTTATAACATAACGACATATTCAACACTCACCCTTCGGCTCATGCACACCGCGTCATGTTCGTAATTACTGTCGGCGAATTGAAGAGCTTATGGTCGCGATCGAGCAGTCAAAGGCTTGATTATTCGACTCTGTTATCGGGCCATCTGGTCGGGAAAAGTATGCGTTCGCTTGCATCGTTTTATGGCTTGATTGTAATACTTGTTTTGCTCTGAATGGTATTGTGTGAATATCATTGCCATTATTATTGCTATATATCATTTTGTTTTATAATTACTGTTGTTATTATTTTCGTTTTATATTATCATGTTTATCTTGACGTTCATCATGGTTATCATATATACATATATGTGTGTGTGTGTGTGTGTGTGTATGTGTGTGTGTGTGTGTGTGTGTGTGTGTGTGTGTGTGTGTGTGTGTGTGTGTGTGTGTGTGTGTATACATATGTATATATACATTTTTTTTTTCTTACTCTTTTGATCTACGCACATCTAACACCAGCTACTCAGTTGCACAGTTGGGCAGGTCAACATGGGTTCCTGACCAAGACCTCATCAAGAATCCATGATCATTATAGTGTTACGTTATCCACGCGACACTAAGCTTGATTGATATCTACATTTAATATTTACATGTAATTACAATTTAACGTAAAGCAACTCTCGCATTTAAAAGGTAGAGATATTAGGGTGATGAAAAATATTTCAAAGAGAGTTTACATCAGAGCTTATGTTTGCAGTCAACACTGAATGAATTTGCAGATACAGTCTGTTGCGTTTCATGCGTTCGAAATTTGTATCTGTTTGAACATCCGTTTGGAATTCCCTGCGATCATCACGAATGCGTTCTTTTTCATCGTTATTTTTACCAATTCTATTTTTTTTTTTTTTTCACTTTCAATTCAACTTGATAAAATTTCACATATATATATATGTGTGTGTGTGTGTGTGTGTGTGTGTGTGTGTGTGTGTGTGTGTGTGTGTGTGTGTGTGTGTGTGCGTGTGCGTGTGCGTGTGCGTGTGCGTGTGCGTGTGTGTGTGAGTGAGTGTGTGTGTGTGTTCTTATTTATGTATCTATTTATTCATTTATCTCTTTTTAAGATGTATGTCATAACTGGACATTGGGAACAAATGTTCATTCATTACAATATATTTCAAAGTAAGAGGATTCTATTTTTACTGTCTTTAGAATAATCTCCGTAAATCTATAATGGCATGATGGAAACAGGCATGTAAGAAAAACAAAAAAAATCATAAGTACTGCATCAATTTTCTTACTCAATTGCTATTTTCAGCCTTCAGTCTTTTGATTACCTTCCTGTCACCTATCCCAACAGATAAAATGATCTTATTAGAATGTAAACCACAGACTCCTTGGCCTCCTAATTTCTTTAAGAAGTAATTTTTGGGAAGTAAAACAGACATTCAGTAACTGCCAGTGTAAATAATACATCGAATATGTGTGCAGGAGTGCTGCATGCAAGAAACCCATACACAACATAGATGAAAATGAACTGGTGAGAATAGACAAATACGTATATTAATATGTATCTTACATTAATAAGCTATGGCATCATTTATTTCATCGCTTCAGAATATATCGGGCTTGAATATTTACTAAGACGAAAATTCGGTATGTAAAAATTTAAAAATATTTATGCCATTATGTCTTCACATAATAATGGTAATAAGATTTTAAGCTCATTAAACCTGTAAGCACACTGCATTATCGGGTTTCTTGTCTAGTTTTGTAGCAGAAATTTTACTGTGCAATTTTGTTATTCCCTGTTTTCTCCTGATGTATTCCTATTTATATCCATTTTCTAGTTTCGGATAAATATAGTGAAACCAATTTCTGAAATCTGCATGAAACAAGAAATGGTTTGATTAACAATACGTGTGACAAAATAAAACATTTGTT
This sequence comes from Penaeus chinensis, assembly GCF_019202785.1. Lineage (NCBI taxonomy): Eukaryota > Metazoa > Arthropoda > Malacostraca > Decapoda > Penaeidae > Penaeus > Penaeus chinensis. Next base: position 4,305,571 of record NC_061829.1, on the reverse strand, counting down.
CACTTCTGAAACAAATATATATATTTTTAACTGTGCAAAATATTTGAGAGAAAACAGAATTAACAAAGAATAACGCATGATATATTTGTAGTGTACATTGCCTATTTCCTCTCAGTTATGCATTGTAGTAATATAATTGTTACAACCAAGCAAACCTTCAATTAAACCATATAAAACACATTGTAAACTTCGTCCAACCGTTTCGTTACTGTGATGAAGTTAACGGCTTACTTGATTAACTGTTTCATGCTCGGAAAAAATATAATCTTTACATAAGAAAGTGAAAAAGTCTCGACGCAGGAAATAGGTATTCCGGGAGCCTAGGTCAGGACACCATGCGAGGAAGAAAGGTCAAA
>NC_061829.1:4300215-4302715 GCF_019202785.1 Penaeus chinensis | reverse complement strand
ACACACACACGAGCGCACATGTGCACACAGCCTCGCAAATACTGGGCCAATCCCACGTAGACACGGCATATATATATATATATATATATATATATATATATATATATATATATATATATATATATGCATATATATTATACATGTAATATATATTTACATATTATATTTTATATATATATATATATGATATTATATATATATATATATATATATATATATATGTAAACATATATACATGAATGTATGTGTGTGTGTATGTGTATATATATATATATATATATATATATATATATATATATATATAGTATACATAGTATATATAGTATATTTAATAAATATATATGTATACATATATTATACATGTATTATATATATGTGTGTGTGTATATATATATATACATATATATATATATACATATATATATATATATATATATATATATATATATATATATATATATATATAACAATCCTCCCTGACCTGGCCTCGAACCTAAGTCACTCCGGTTATGAGACCTAGGTTCGAGGCCAGGTCAGGGAGGATTGTTATATATCTATATCAATGCGGTTTTGCATTATTCCAACTTTCATATATATATATATATATATATATATATTATGCATGTATTATATATTTATGTATATATATATTTAGATAAATATATATATATATACTATACATACATATGTATACATATTGTACATGCATTTTATATATATAATATATATATATATATATATATATATATATATATATATATCCATATATAAATATATAAATAAATATATATATACATATCTAAATATATGAATATATGTCTGTTTATGCAAATGTGTATGTGTATGCATGTAAGAATATGCAGAGTAACCTACACATAGATTTCCATAACAGTAAAGAAAATGATGATTTGTGATGTGCACGGATAAAAGTTAAAGGAAGCTCCAGACTGAATAAATCGCCCTAAGTGAGAGCGCCGCGAGATGCGTCTGTGTTCAAATATGAGCCCTTCTCTGAGCTTCTGTTTGGAAACCTCCCTCGTCCTCGCCCGTGTCTCTCAGATACCGCCTTAAAAGGGAACGAGTGCTTACTCGCACACGATCCCTTCGTCATACAAACGCATTTCTCACACGTCTGCATGCTTATATATACTTTTATGCAGATAATACCAAACACAAAATTTAATGTATTTGCATATACTTACACGCATAATGCATTTGCTCACAAACATACTCGCGTGCGCATATACACACTCACTCAAAAGTCAAAGACAAATAAAGATAATATATTTCTTTAAATATTGCCCTTGTTACTAAAATGCATCGTTGAAAACCTCCTGTTGTGTGTCTGGGAAACGTTCCATTAACCAAATGTCTTTTCAATACGGAGTTTAATTAGAATGAGAAAACGGGAGATATATCTCATCCCTTCATCTCCTACGCCAAAACGATGTGGCCGAGCTTGGTTCGAGTAAAAAAAAAAAGTTATCGTAATTTAAATAAGCAATCTCCACCAGTCAGGGACATTCCCATGGTCTTTTGTGGTGAAAATATTTCTAGGATCTCAGCAAAGCGTGTTCGAGTAAAAATCTGAGTACGTTCTTAGGTATACTATATATATATATATATATATATATATATATATATATATATATATATATATATATATATATATATATACATTTACACTCACACACACACACACACAAATATATATATATATATATATATATATATATATATCAATGAGGCTAATACCGACGGGGGCGCATAGCTGCAATCCCCCCTCGCTTCCAGCCAGGCCCGCCCATCTCTAACTCCTCGCGACAGGTCTGGTCGATCTGCTCAAGCCAAGACTTCCTAGGCCATTCTATGGGCCTCCTCCACCCAGGACTCGACGGGCAGGGTCATCCACAGGGAAACGAGGTAGGTGCCCGCATTTCCTGAGCTGGCAGCCCTAGATTATGTAAGTAACAAGGCCTATCCCACGGGGTAACAAACTATACCCCATGATCTGGCATAGAGACATTATAAAATGCATAAAGACGCATCTCCAAAGCACTAAATAGCGCCCAGGTGTCGCTTTCATAAAGCAAACTGGCAGTATCAAGCCCTTGAAGACATTTAGCTTGGTCCTTCTGCACTGTTACCGGTATCCCCAAATATTCCACTGGTATACCGATCCGTCTATTGACTTCCTGGTCCAACATCCAAGCACTGTCAAGGTATGTACATCTCTCTGTATGTATGTATGTATGTATGTATGTATGTATGTATGTATGTATGTATGTATGTATGTATGTATGTATGTATGTATGTATGTATGTATGTATGTATGTATGTATGTATGTATGTATGTATGTATGTATGTATGTATGTATGTATGTATGTATGTATGTATGTATGTATGTATGTATGTATGTATGTATGTATGTATGTATGTATGTATGTATGTATGTATGTATGTATGTATGTATGTATGTATGTATGTATGTATGTATGT
>NC_061829.1:4285215-4287715 GCF_019202785.1 Penaeus chinensis | reverse complement strand
TGTACAGTATGGCATTATTCTGTAATAATTGTACAGTAAATCTACCTACCTATCTATCTATGTTTATATATATATATGTGTGTTTGTGTGTGTGTGAGTGTGTGTGTGTGTGTGTGTGTGTGTGTATGTGTGTGTGTATGTGTGTGTGTGTGTGTGTGTGTGTGTGTGTGTGTGTGTGTGTGCGTGCGTGCGTTTGTGCATGTATTTATGTATACACATACATATGACAACCATATCTATGTGTATGTGTGGTTAAGTAAACTAGTCATATACTAACATTCCTTCGTAGAAAAAAAAGAGGTATCAGCTGTCTGTTTTCTGTTATGATTTCATGTGGATTCTACATTGTAGTAGAAACAATTAAAATTACATCTTAAGCACGCGTGGTTATCTTCCACAGGAATGCAGCAATTGTTATTGAAAAGTATATTATTCTCAACATGCTGTACAATTATATCTAATGATCATTAGAGAAACCTGACAAGTGTATACAGTTGTGACCCCACAGACTTGAACTGAAAATGTTAGAGTCAGACGCGGGGTCAGGTGGAATCTTTGTTTTTAGTGTTAACTTAGTTACAGAGTTTTGTGTTAATCAAGCACATGTCTTCCAGAAAAGTTTTTTGAAAATGTCAACATTTTGAGATAAACAGATCAAGTTATATTGTTTTAACTAATTGTTTTAACTAACGAGTTGGAACGTGGCTGCTTTTTGTTGTTACATAATTTCATATTTTTATTTATGCTCTTTGCAAAATGTTCAATGGTTTTATTGACATCCAACGATTTTATTATTTCTGTATAATGTGCTCTTTGCTAGAAAGTCATACTATATACGCTAATATATTTAGTTTTAAGCTAAGAATAAAAGCATAATCTGTGTCCGTTTTGCTTTTCCAGGTTTATCCTCACCTTTATGAATTCCGTGTTGCTTTTATACATTCTGGGGGATATTTGCTAAAAGGCTTTATCTATATTTGAAATCAAATAGGTATATAGATAAGAGCTGGTGTATCATATTTTCCATAATCTTGCTACATCTTTGTCGTATGATTTAACTGTGATAAATCTTTAAAAAGCGTGGACAGTGTGAAGAACACTATTTACAGATTCAAGATTATTACAGAATAATGAGCAACCTTTGAATTATTAGACAGGGATAAACATTAAATGATGCAGAAATAGTATGTGATGAAATAGTTGAAGGATCTGGAATTATTCAAAGAGTAGAATATGCTTATACTTGCATTATCTCTACCATAATTATTAAAGATATAGATTGAAATAACTTTTGTTAAAATTGAAACAGAAGTATTTTTTCCAATCTTAAAAATGAAGGGTTATACTTTCGCTCGATCTTTTCCTACAGCATTTACGTAATAAAACTAACTAAATTAATAATACGAGAATGCTCACTGTACTTTTGAAGGATTTGCACTTACCCTGAGAGTAATGAAAGTTAACATTGCTATTTCCAGGTTTAATAACAAAGGTCATGTACTACTACTGCTACTGCTCTTACTAGTACTGTCTGTAATGCTTCTATTATAAACAGCGATAATGGTAACAACTAACAACTTTTGTAGATTATTATTTTGAAGATTATTTACAATAAGATTATATATATACATAACCAACAGTAGATAGGGAGATATAAGACAAAGGAACACAAAATGTTGCGAACAGTTTCCCCATATCAAGATGCACATCTTGACATGCGAAACACGTCAAACCACACAATCACGTTTAATTAGCAATCAACACCAACAATGCCTTAACAATAACAGCTAAAAGACCCTGTACTACATTATAGCGCCTCTCACACCTCTCCTATTCTCACCTGATACCGAAGACAATAACGTCAGCCAGAGTATAAACACACGCCCTCCTCTGTCTCTACATGAATGGAATAAGACCAGAATAAAACCGGGGAATTACTCCTTCCGTACAGAGACGACACAGACCCATCTAAATGGATTTCATTAGCATCTAAAACACAACTTGGTGCGAGCTTGTTGAAACTTCATATAATGATATGCTTTCTTGTGGTTTTAATGCAGTACCACTATGAATGGGTCTACAATAACAAGCAAATAAAGCAAAGTTGCAGCATACAGTCGCAGTTAATTTCATATTAGTAAACTCAGCTTCATGAACCCTTGGGCTGGCTCTCTGGTTTAAATCATACGAATATCAAATAATAATGATAATAATAGCCACACAATATTGTCAATAGCAAAGGGTTAAGTGTGAGTGGTACTTTCCCTCGTTAAAGGATATATATGGCTACATAAGCACCCCTGAAAGTTTCCCATCACCTTTTATTGCTATTAAAATATATCACAACCAACTTAGCCTCCAATTTAGTGCACAATAATTCGTCCAAATATCTATAAGACCACGGGAAACACAATGTGTCTAGGATATTCACCAAAAACCATTAAATTAGTCAATGCAAAAATTATATAAATAATAAAACACACACACACACACACACACA
>NC_061829.1:4240215-4247715 GCF_019202785.1 Penaeus chinensis | reverse complement strand
GATTTTTTATTTTATTTCTCTTTCTTTCTTTTTATCTCTCTTTTTTCTGTTTCTCCTTTTTAACATGGTACTGAACGTGTTCCTCGACCATGATGATCATGACTTTGCTCTTCTCTTCTCTTAATAGTTAATTTCCATCCTGTCGCATGGTTATGATGATGGTATCCATGAATATAAAACCACAGATACCTTTTCTACAACGCAGGTTTTATGAACAGAACGCTCTACACATGGATTTGGGCGGTTGGTTGTATTTTTTTTATCTACACTATTCTGTATGTATTTGTGCTTATTTCCGTATATGGACAAGAGAGAGAGAGTAAGACAGAGAAAGGGGTGGCACAAACATAAAAGAAAATATATTTCAATATCCCTTCCATTAACATTCATATTACATATTATTCTAATCAAAGGTTCGTTTTCACATAGCTTAGCAGTTGTTAATTCTGTTGCAAAAGATTAGATAGATAGATAGAGAGAGAGAGAGATAGAGAGAGAGAGAGAGAGAGAAAGAGAGAGAAAGGGAGAGAGAGATAGAGAAAGGGAGAGAGAGAGAGAGAGAGAGAGCGGGGGGAGGGGGGGAAGAGAGAGCATGACTGAATGGAACATCAATACTGTTTATAAGGAGGGAGACAATGATATAAACTGTGAAAGATCAAATAAGTGATGTATTCATGTGCGTATGGCATGTATGTGTGCGTGTGAGTGTGTGTATGGTGTTATACAGGTCTGTATCCCAAAGAAATTAAATGTATACTGTTCTTATAATATAAGTCAATTTATCTATATTCATTAAATAACTTGCTTTTCATTTCATCCTTTCTCTCCTTTTGCTACCAGCAGCATTGCTGCAAAAACTTGGTATGTTTAGTTTTTAGCTTCTAGGGTTTAGACACAATATACTCTACTGTTGCAATAGTAAATAAAGCTTGAATGAAAGCGTAATTTTAAATATGATATAGTCAGATGGAATGTATTTTACAGAGCAGCGTTGCCATCATTTGTGTGTGTGTGAATATATATATATGTATATATATATATATATATATATATATATATATATATATATATATATATGAGTGTGTGTGTGTGTGTGTCTATCTATCTATCTATCTATCTATCTATATATATATATGCGTGTGTGTGTGTGTGTGTGTGTGTGCATATCTCTCTATCTATCTATCTATCTATCTATCTATCTATCTCTCTATATATATGTATATATGTATATATATATATATATATATATATATATATATATATGTATATGTATGTATATATATACATATATATATATATATATATATATATATATATTTTTGTAAATATGTATATACGGATATATATGTGTATATATATGTATATATATGTAAGTATGTACACGTGTATATGTGTGTATATGTATATACTTATATATACATATATATATATATATATATATATATATATATATGTATATATATATATATATATATATATATATATATAGAGAGAGAGAGAGAGAGAGAGAGAGAGGTGCCAACCGCTAAAAAACCCACAGGCAGACATTGGGCCCTACAGCCTTTATTTGGGGCAGCGTAGGCAGGGGTGGCATAGGTGGCGTCCACCCAGAATGACTGCCCGAGGCTTAACTTCAGGCAGTCTATCTGGGTAGATACTTGGAACATCCGGTCCTTGCAGCAGGATGAGCGATTAACCCTGCTATCGAGGGAACAGAAATGGCTGGAAGTTGAGGTGATTTCCCTCTCGGAGGTGAGAAGACCTGGCAGTGGCACGGTCAGTATTGGTGGGTACACCTACTATTTTTCAGGCCATGACGATGATGATCATCTCCAGGGAATAGCCATAGCCATCTCCAGCTGATTTCAATCCTCGGTAGTAAAGGTAACACCAGTTGATGAGCGTATTATGGCACTGAAACATGCTTTTGGCTTCTGGTCTCTTATTGCTGTTTACGCTCCTACCGCTGTATGCCAAACTCACATCCATGGCAGACAATTCTCCCCGGCAAGACATTTGCCTTTTTCTAGGCTGTAATTAAGCTGGCTTTGAGATGGCTCCCTTGGCTCGGATCTGATCCCAGCAGCGAGAACAGCCTTCTCTTCCGGGATTTTGTTAGGTCCCAGAGAATGAAGATTTCTGGCTCCTGGTATTAGCGCTCCAACCCGCATCGCTGGACATGGTATAGCGATACGGGCACTATGGCCAGGGAGATCGACCACATTCTTGTCAGCATTCGATGGAGGATCCTTCAGAATTGCAGGGTTTACCGGAACGCCGAGTTCTGTGGTACTGACCATAGGCTGGTAGTGACTACCCTGCAGGTCCACTTCCAACTCTCGTCTGTCTAGTGGCCACTTTTGGGTGTTAGATGTGGCATATGTGGTATTCCTGCTGAACTGCTAAAGACTGGGGGTAAACCTAAGGCACGTTGTTTGTATACACTTTTAACTGCCATCTGGCACACACACACACACACACACACACACACACACACACACACACACACACACACACACACACACATAAATACACACACACACACACACACACACACACACACATATAAATACACACACACACACACATACACACACACACACACACTAACTGCCCCTAAACTCTTAGAGAAACACACTCTCTGATATATTTGTATCCATTTTTCATGTCGTCAGCCCCGGAGGATACAGGTGACAGCTGACACAGCAATCTTCCTCTCGCGTTTGGATGATGGAATTCAGCGTTAACATATTGTAAACTACATAGCCCAATAAGATCGTGTGATATCATACATATGTATGTATATATGCGTGTGTGTGTGTGTGTGTGTGTCTATATATATATATATATATATATATATATATATATATATATGTATACACACACACACACACACATATACACACACACACATATATTTAGTTATACATTCACACACACATACAGATAATCTAAGGAACATCCAGAAAGACGAAAATCCATGTACATGTCCTCTGTCAACGAAGCCCTCCACACAGCGACGCTTCTTTCTCGCTACTACTTAATTCAATCTGTCCGTATCCACCCCCCACCCTTCACCCCCGTCTATACGAGACACCCGATGCTGGCATTAATATTCCTTGGACGTGGCGCCGCTGCCGACAGACCTTCCACGTCCAACGCTGATCTCTCGCTTGTCTGTTAGATAACCTTTTGTGTATAATGTTGTTTGGCGAACAAACACTCTTTGTTTTCACGTTCTCTAGGATGGTGGTGGAGGTGGTTGTTTTCTTGTGTTTTCGTATGTATATATACTCGTTTGTGTATATGTGTGTATGTGTTTGTTTCTAGACAGGCAAATAAACAGATACTTTCACCCTTATAAATTTGTTTGTACAAGTTTATACATCCATCCTCATATCCGCACTTATACACATAGTGTTCATATATGTACAGACTGGCAGAGGTAAACTCATTAATAAATAATCAGAAATACTGGTAGACAAAAAGGGATTCACAACTAGATATTCCTTTACATCAAAATGTCAATAAACAGAAAGAAATCTGACTGACAAAATTTCGTTCTTCGTTCCCTGGAAACTTATAATTAGCATTCTGATTAGGTCATACGTATCAAGTACAAACCAAACGTGATCTCCTTAGTTTTGTTTGTCGGAAAATAGATTTTTTACCTTCACTGTATTCCATTTTTTTATTTATACGTGTTTGTGTGTGATTTAAAAAGCAGAAAAAGAAACATTTGAGAAAGATTTCCTGTAATTCCCTCAATTACATCATAGCAAGTTGTCTGTTTCGAAGAAAAAATATTTAATGTATTTTAGTTTATGTATAAATTATCATTAATCTCATCAATATCGTTGATCTTGTGCTTCTGTCTTTCCTCATTCGTATCATTACTTTTGTGTTATGATTTTTTTTCTCTGATTTGTAATACTATATTTTATTCGGCGAATGAGATTACACAGCACACACACACACACACCTCCCGTACTCAACCATACCCTGCTTTAAATATTACTGCGAGTTTTAGATACCTATATGGATTATTATTAAAGATAGCAGGTAATGTTTACACACACACACACACACACACACACACACACACACACACACACACACACACACACACACACACACACACTCACTCACTTACTCACGTACACACACACTCAGGTTCACACTCATACTGATGCTCATACTTACAGACATGCACACGCACACACACAGATTTGTTTTCCTTTTTTCTTTCTTTCCTTCTTCATTTCTTCTTTTTTTTTTCTCTTTTTTTCAGTTATTTTTTTATTTTCCTTTCCTTTCCCTTTGCTTTATCATTACCTTTCACCTCACATTCTTTAACAAATATACATTTTTAAAGACCAAGTGATACAGACTTCTATATTGCGCCTTTTCTCTTCTCTAATTTCTCTGTTTTCTTGAAAGATTAATAATTTTGAGATTGCTGTTGTCGACTAATCAATCCCTTTGTCCGAAAATTCAATATTTATTTTCGTTTTCTTTCTTCCTCACTTTTTTTTGTCTTTGATCGCAAAAGCTTCCCTTGTGATTATCTATTCATCAAACACTAGTCGTTATAATCAGCCTGAGGACTACTTACAATAATATTACATATTTCCGTGCACACTAGACATACTTTTTTAATAGGGAGGTAATGTGTCTCTTGTGCCCGTTTGTTAGTTTTTCGTTAAAAAAAGTATTTTCTTTAGTCCCATTTTATGTAGGAGATACTGAAAGGATGATGGAAGCAACGAGACAAGACTGGATGCTTAATCTCACTGATTGTGGAATATAATTTCCTTCACAGTCTTTTTTAACAATCAGGATGGAGTTGCAGCGAGATTTAGATAAAAATAATGGCACCGTTTTTTATGATATTAAAGAGGTTATTCAAATTCTATTATTTTTATTTCTATTTGTTTTATTTTTTGTCATGATTGTTACAGATATCACCTTTGTTAGTTTGATTATTTTTGTTACTTTATAGCTAGTCCCATGATAATCTTATTTCTGTTGCTATTGCCATAGTTACCAGGGTTTTTTTTTCATTGTTGTTATCATTGCTGTCACATCAATTTCATTAGTAATTGTCACCATTGCTGTTATCTTTTTTTTTTTTTTTTTTTAGATTATTATCATCATCCTTATTATTATTGTCGTTATCAGTATGAGTATCACAATAATTAAGTGTTTTTTATTGACGCTGTTAAGTAGTCATTATCATTATTATGTTTTTATCATTATACCATTGTTATGATTGTTAATATTAGTAGCAGTAGTAATATCATCATCATCAAGATTATATTACCATTGCCATCATTATCACTATCACCATCACTATCACCATTATCATTATTTTTGTGCGAATACTTGGACCGTTGTACATAAATCTCGCATGCTCTGTTGCCCATAGACGTTACTTGTGTTGCTCTACAGAGGAGACACTTTATGTTACACACGTGTCTGCAAGGGACCAAGTTGGACCGCCAAGAAAGAAAATTACTGCAGGTGCTAGTTTATTCATGTTATTTTGGGGCTGGAGGGGACTTTTTTTCTTCTCTGTGCATTCCCTTTATCCCGATTTGAACTTCATGCTGTTCAAATACGTCTCCAATAATTCTTTGGGTATCATTTTACTTGCATAGTTCATGCTATATCATTGACCGTATAATTGTATGTTTCATTTACATATGTTTACTTTTGCTGATCCTGTGCTTCGTTCGATGTTAATGCTTGGTGATTTAAGCTTGCATTTGCTCATTTTCAATCAATATCAATGCCTGATAATTCATACTTACTTTTATTGGTTTTGTGCTTGGTAATTTCTGTATACATGCAGTTTATAATTACGTGCTTATTCCAACAGTTGTGCTTGATGATTCCTGCATTAATTATTTGTTTTATTGTTTCTGTATTGATTAAATCACGTTGCGTTACCAGTGACCGGCCACATGCTTGTGATTACTTTAATCATTCCATATTGCATGAACTGCCTGTAGGATTAAGTAAGAACTTTTGCTCATCATTCAAACTTTAAGCTCGCCAATCATTGTTGACAGAGATATTAGTCCTTTATACATGATGTCACAGTAATTATTTAGAAAGTTCTTTTTTTGTTTTGTCTCTTTTTAGTTCCAACTATGTGTTCTTGCAACTCTGTCCAGGTTCTATATAACTGCTCCAGTTATAATATTATGAATCTTATAATTTATAAATGTGTCCTTATTCGATCACACACACACATGTACGTGTATCTGTGTGCTTGTGTGTGCGTATGTGTGTGTGTGTGTGTGTGTATGTGTGTGTGTGTGTGTGTGTGTGTGTGTGTGTGTGTGTGTGTGTGTGTGTGTGTGTGTGTGTGTGTGTGTGTGTGTGCTTTCGTGCATTGAATTCCTGAAAGAATAATTCAGAGCCACACCTGGCACATGTAGATGTCTCGTATGACTTATTTACGACCACTATGATGTAGTACTTTTAAAAGTGTTTCTAAATGTTATTCAGAATGCTACACTGTTTGTCAGAAACACATGATATTGCTTTATATACTTGTGATTGAGGTGAAATTTCAGCTGTCCTGAGATATAAAAATGCATTCTTGGAAGGATGTTTGGCAGTTTATATCTTGCTGTTTTGGAACATTTTAACTGAAGTTCAACCTCATATCAATTTTTTTTAAATGTTTCAGTTTATCCTTAGTCTATTTTAACTACTTCTCTTTACATTTCTATAGTAAAAATGTGTGTGTGCGTGAGTGTGTGTGTGTGTGTGTATGTGTGTATGTGTGTGTGTGTGTGTGTGTGTGTGTGTGTGTATGTGTGTGTGTGTGTGTGTATGTGTGTGTGTGTGTGTGTGTGTGTGTGTGTGTGTGTATGTATATATATATATATATATATATATATATATATATATATATATATATGCATGTTTATATACATACTTACGTATATATGTACATATATAGTTATACATACACACATATCTATACTTATTTACCTCTCTGTCTATATATATACACACACACGCGCATATCTATCTATCTATATATATAATATAAATATTTATATATATATATAAATATGTATCTATATTTTTTTCTAACAGCCATTTATTCCACTGAAGGACATAGACCTCTCTCAATTTACTAATGAGAGATTATATGGCAGTGCCACCCTTGCCTGATTGGATGCCCTTCCTAAGTGACCGTGGTTCGGCGCGTTAACACTTGCGCCACGGCGGCGACTTCCCCTACGACACCTGCGTTTTACTTTTCAAGGCATTTTTACGATTACCGTGACAGGGAATTGACCTCGGGACCACGAGGGTCGGAGCCCAGTGCTCTAACTACTGGACCATCGCAGTAGTCATATATATATATATATATATATATATATATATATATATATATATATATATAAATTATATATATACATATATATACACATGTTTGGCAGTGTGTGTGTGTGTGTGTGTGTGTGTATATTGCAT
>NC_061829.1:4227715-4230215 GCF_019202785.1 Penaeus chinensis | reverse complement strand
GAGGAGAAGGAGTAGGAGGAGCAGGAGGCGGAGGAGGAGGAGGAGGGAGATAATCAATGATGGTGCTAATGATGATAATCATTATGAAGATGATAATTATCTTCATGGTTATGAATATGATAATGATGATGTAGCGGAAAAAGAAACAGAGAGGTAAAGTCAACTAGCTAGACACACAGATACAAACAGACAAGCAGAGAGACGGAAGAGGCAAAGATATAAAAAGAGAAAGAGAGTCTGATGGTGAAATAGAGAGAGAGACAGAGATAGTCAGATACATACATGCATATATATATATATATATATATATATATGTGTGTGTGTGTGTGTGTGTGTGTGTGTGTGTGTACACACACACATATATATGTATATATATTCATATTTATATACATACATATATGTATATATATTCATATTTATATACATACATATATGTATATATATTCATATTTATATACATACATATATGTATATATATGTATATACATACATATATATATATATATATATATATATACATATATATATATATATATATATATATATATATATATATATATATATTTATATACACATATATATATACATACATATATGTATATATATAGAGAGAGACTGACAGCGACAGGCAGTCAGAGAAACAGGGGCAGAGAGACCAAGCCCACCCGAAACAAAAAAACAACGACAGGCGCAGAGACACAGGCAGACAAACAAGCAAAGCCGAGCTCCAGCCCCACTTTGGCCTTGTCTCCAGAAGGCCGTATGAATGTTGTGTTTGGGCGAGGGACGTGATCCGTGTTTGGCCGAGGGTCGATGGCCGGGTGGCGAAGGTGGCCGCTGCGTCCTCTTTGGCTTTTGATGGGCGTCCAGGTCGATGAATGGGCGTGCGTTACGAACGCCGGGTTCATTTACTTGGATTTTTATTATTATTATTATTCCCATTTTAGCTTTCTCTCTGTTTTGTCAGTTGTATTGTTAATTACTTGCCTACATAAGAAGTAACAGGATTGTAGTCAGATATTTTCATTCGCTTGTATAATTGCTTTTCTTCCTACTCCTAACTTCATTTTTATTTTAATCATATTTCAGTTTATGTATATATCTATTTTTATTTTACCGTGGTAATTATATTTCCATAATCATCTTTCTTTTCTTCTTAATGCTATTTTCCACCTTCTTTGCTTTCCTTTATTATGTTTCCGTTTCGAAGATTAATGTCATTCTCTCATACAATTTTTTGCTGTTACTCTTTTGCTTTTATTATGGTTCTTTTATAATGATTCCTGCCCCTCATTCGCTCCCGAGAGACCTGTCCTGGTCGGCCGCTCGACTCGGTGCCAGATAATAAGGGCGTCTCCTTCACTTGAGGAATGGGCTTTCATTGTCTGTCCTGCGAAGGCGACACCTGAGACCAGACAGGGACGGGGGTGAGTTGGGGGTGGAGAGGGAAAGGAGAAGACGAAGGAAGGAAGAGGAGAGGGAGGGAGGAAAAGAGGATGAGGGAACACTACCTCAATGGCACCCTGGAGCTAAATATAAAGTTTTATTGGCATGTGGAAGGTTTCACTTCTTCTTTAGTTCGTGTTTGGTCCGGCTGTGACGCACAGGACGACTCACAGAAAACGAGAGTCACGTTTCATTTTACTTCTCTGTAGAATAAAATAAAGGTTAATTGATTAATTAAAAGGAGGACTGTATAGTACTGAGAGAGAAAAGGGAAAGGTAGAAAATAGGGGGGAAAAAAGAATATAAAAAAGGAAGAGAGAAAAAACAGATTGGTAGAAATAGAAGCAATTCTGTTCAACGAGAATGTTCGCCATGGACCGAATCGCTGTTTGAACTTTCCTCGTACAGCTGCCATCAGAGTGAGCAACTTTTCCACATCTGAGTCAATCCGCTGCAATAAACTGAATGTAAAAGCTAATGATAGTTTATGAAGAACATAGTGGCTGTGAATTATTATAGTACATCTTATGAAAAGGAATATTTGTAAAGTGGTTGGTTAGTGAAAATAAATGCGTTTGCAATATAATACAGTTAGAGCGGAGCTTTACAGTGAAAGTAATGAAGAAGAATGTCAATAGATGGATGAATAACAACAATGTAGATAATATCCTGACAGACAGACAGTAACAGATATCAAGAGATGGTTTCATGCACATAAACAAATACACATAAATAGGTACACACGAAAACCCACAGTTGAACAGATATGAACATGCATACACATAGATCCCTAAATAAAGAAATACAACAAGAAATCCATAAAACAACAGCTCTTCCTTACATACCTACAGACTCCTCACTCCAGCCTCTCTCAAGTCTAAGGTTGAAGACGTACAAACTTCGTAATCTCTTTCTAGGACCAGAGAGTTGTCATCGGCACACCTTGGCGTCTCAGGGGCTGTTTGTAAACACGCTCAGCTGATCCTTAAAGACGCAGGAAAGCGTGGAGAATTCGCAAGCTCAGGACCCATACGTGTCTGCTACAAGGAAATCA
>NC_061829.1:4220215-4222715 GCF_019202785.1 Penaeus chinensis | reverse complement strand
TCTTCCTCCAGCTGATTCGTCTGTGTGAGGAGTCGAATTCCTTCTCCTTTGAGGGTCGCTTCTACTCCCAGACCTTCGGCGTGGCCATGGGCTCTCCCCTCTCTCCGGTCTTGGCTAACCTGTTTATGGAATTCTTCGAGTCTGAACTTCTCCCTTCCGTCTCCCTTCGTCCGACGGTATGGGCTTGTGGGTTGTGTAATGAAGTGAGTTATGACAATGAAGTGAGTTGTGAGTGCCATGTTGTGATGCCAGTGCATACGTATTGTGATGACATTATTATCGTACGTAGTTAGTGATAATTATGTGATTATATATTATACACTGTCTTTTGTGTGATATGTTCTACCATGTGAAATATAGAACATTATGTTTAGTTTATATTATGTGTAGCATATCACTCATATGAAAGAGTGAGAATCTCTGTATGTTATAGAGTACAATATTTTAGTTTGTCTCTGTAGTCACACGTCTGGCAGTAGACAGTCGCAGACGGAGCCTGGCGAGGAACAGGAAGAGCTCCGTATTTATTTTGTCAGAGCTGATCTCCAATGAACCTACTTTAGATTTCATCGGTGTTTTCTTCACCCTCAAGCATCACGGAGAAACACCAATCAAACGTAGAAGACGAACAGGGCTGAGGTATGTTGATGACGTCTTCGCTCTCTGGCCTCATGACCCTGCCCTGTTCTCGGACTTCCTGACCCATCTGAACTCCCTCTCCCCTTCCATCCGTTTCAAGGTGGAATTGGAGGTTGACAACAGCTCCCCTTCTTGGACACCTTGGTAAATCGCTCTGCTGACCATTTCTCTTTCTCCATATACATGAAACCCATGCATAGTGGTATGTACATACACTTCTTCTCGTCCCATACCCTCCATGTAAAGAGAGGTGTTGCTACTTCGCTGTTCCTCCTCTGTGACCCCCAGTACCTGGATGGGGAGATCGACTTCCTGCGTCGTTCGTTCTCCAAACTGGGCTATCCTCGTCCTGTTCTCGACGCCGCGTTATCCAGGGCACGGCGTACCTTCTACCACGACTCCTCCCTTAAAGAGACTCCTCAGTTGCCCGTCCTCAGCCTGCCTTACACTGAGGAGATCTACTCTCTCCGCCGCCCTCTTCACACTCTCAACTGCAGGCTGATCTTTCGCCAGGTGAACACTCTCCGTCGTAACCTGGTCCACACCAGCCCACCCTCTTCCTCGAAGGTGGGCACCTATGCTATTCCTTGTACCTCCTGTGACAAACAATACTTTGGCGAGATGGGCGCCAGTCTCACTAAGCGCCTGTCTCAACATAAGTACGTTGTTTCCAGGGGACACAACAACAACGCTCTCTTCTGCCATCAGTGGGATACAAGCCATCTGATGGACTGGTCAGCGGCGCGAATTATCTTTCCTTCCGCTGACGTCCACGCCCACAGACTGGTGGAATCTTCCCTAATAAAGCTGCTTCCTAATTTCAACCTGAACATTGGCTTTTCTCCTGCCGACAGTCTCCTCGCTTCCCACATCCTCCGCCTTCTCCCGTATGCCGGCCACCCTGCACACAGTCCGCCCGACCCTCCGACCTGATCTGACCTCCCTTCGTTTCCGTCCGTCTGTCCTCACCTGCCCCGTGTCTCCGCGTTGCCTTTCCTCTCTCTGTTTTATACCCCCTCCTCTTCCTTGCCTCTTCAGACCTGAAGATGGAATCCAGGTGGATTCCGAAACTGTAGTCTCATCTTCAATTAAATCTAGTTTTACATTGTGGGTTTTTAGACCATAGTATCAACACGGTAGTGTGTTTACTCCTTTCATATATATATATATATATATATATATATATATATATATATATATATATATATATATATATGTATATATATATATATATATATATATATATATATATATATATATATACGTAGCGATGAATTCATATACATATGTATATATACATATATATATATATATATATATATATATATATATGAATTGTAAAAACTATCATGTTGATACAGCAGTAGAAAAACACAATGCACAAACGAGATTTAATGAAATTGAGATAACAGTCTCAAAATCCCCTTGTATTTCATTTTCAGGTCTGGATATGAAAGAGAAAGGTAGGAGTATAAGTCAAGAGTGACGAGAAGCAGCTAATGAACGGAAGCGAAGGGAGGTCAGGTTAGGTCGAAGGGTCAGGTGTTCTACGCGGAGTGTGGCAGACATAAGGGAGTTGGCGGAGTATGTGAGTATATATACATATACATACATATATACACATATATATACAAATAGATACATATATATATACATATATATATATGTGTGTGTGTGTGTGTGTGTGTGTGTGTGTGTGTGTGTGTGTGTGTGTGTGTACAGTTCTTGAAAATATATTTTTACACGGGAATAGATGAAACCAAAAAAATCGCTAGGAGTTTACCGGAAAGGATGGAACTTATCATCAAAGCCCACAATAAACGAAGCCTCATAGATGCTAAGGCCAGCGCCTCGTTACACG
>NC_061829.1:4197715-4202715 GCF_019202785.1 Penaeus chinensis | reverse complement strand
TTTGGATACTTTAGGGAGAGAGTCTGAGTTTCACGGGAAAAAATAAAAGACTATTTTAGGGCAGATGGGGGCCGGTATTTTAACAATCCCTCGAGAAGAATGGTAGATTTTTTGCCTAGTTGAGGTCCACTAGTGAGAAGAACGGGGAATGATTCTAATAAAATTCAGGGTCAATTCTAAGGGGAAAATTAAGGGTTGGGATGAGAGCTCGGACTTATGGGAAGAGACTTAAGGGCTATCTTCAGTAGGGAGAGATAGGTAGGGAGAGTCTTTGTATTAAGTTTGACTACAGGCTACAAGGGACAACTTCCGCTACGGTTTGATGGGATGGGTGAGATATGGGATGAGGTGATCGGGTTCGAAGGGAGAGATAATTTATTCTAGGGAGGTGAGTTGGAGGGTCTCTGGAATTATTTAATGGGGATAGGTGGGATTGTTTTTGAGGGACTTTAAGGGGTAGCTATGTTCTTTATGAGGTTTTAGGGTCCGTGCCCTAGGGATTATAACCGCTATTTTTTTCAGGGAGTGACCAGGTTATAGAGGAGGGGGTTTGTTCTTTGTATAACGTTGATGTTAGCGCTTATTGCTATGGGGCGTCGGTGCCATTTCCTTGAACTGGGTTTAGGTGGGGAGTGACTTGTTAGGGAATCTTTAATACAGTCATGGGAATTTAGTGTATTATACATTGGCATACGCTGTGTAGGGTTGATTTGGGAGAAGTGGAGGACATAGGGAGTATGATCGGGAGAGAGAGAGAGAGAGGAGATTGACTGACGAGGAGAGAAGAGAGAGTAGAGTGAGAGCGAGAGAGAGAGGAGAGAGACGAGAACGAGAGAGAGAGAAAGGAGAGAGAGAGAGAGAGAGGATGAGATGAGAGAAGAGGAGAGAGAGATGAGTGAAAAGTGATGAGAGAGAGACAAGAGAGAAAGAGAGAGAGAGAGAGAGAGACGAGATCGAGATGAGAGACGAATTGATGTGAGAGATGAGAGAATTGAGAGGAGGCATGAGAGAGAGAGACGAGAGAGAGAGAGAGAGAGAGAGAGAGAGGGAGGGGAGGAGAAAGGGGAGAGGGGGAGAGAGAGAAGACAGAGAGGAGAGAGAGGAGAGAGAGGGGAAAGAGGGGGGAAAGGGAGAAAAGAAAGAGAGAGAGGGGAGATTGGGGGAGGAGAGAGAGAGAGAGAGGAGAGAGAGAAATGACCCGGGGAGAGAGGGAGAGAGAGGGGGAGAGAGAGAGCGGAGGAGAGCGGAGAGAGAGGAGAGAGGGGGGGGGGGGGAGGGGGGAGGAAAAGAAGGGGGGAGAGGGGAGAGAGAGGGGAGGAGAGAGAAAATGGGAGAGAGAAAAGAGAGGGGGGGGGAGGGGGGGAGGTGGGAGGGAGGGAGGGAGAGAGAGAGGGGAGGAGGAGAGAGAGGAGAGAGAGAAGAAGAGAAGAGGAGAGAGAGAAGAAGAGAGAGGAGGAGGGGGGAGGGAGGGGGGAGGGGGGGGATTGAGGGGAAGAGAGAGGAGGGGATTGAGGGAGAGAGAGAGGAGACGACGGGAGAGATGGAAGAGAGAGAAGAGAGAGGAAGAGAGAGAGAGAGAGGGGGAGGGAATTTTGAAAGAGGGGAGGAGAGAAAAGGGGAGAGGAGGAGTTTGAGAGAAGAGAGATAGAGAGAGAGAGAGAGAGAGAGGGGGGGGGGGGGAGGGAGGGGATGAGGAGAGAAGAGAGAGACAGAGAGAGAGGGGGAGGAGAGCAGGAGGGAAAAGAGAGAGAGAAGAGAAGAGACGAGAGAAGGATGAAGAGAGAGGAGAAGGGGAGGGGGGGGGGAGAGAGAGGAGGGGGGAGAGAGAGAGAGGATGGAGAGAGAGGGAGAGGTTTGAAAAGAGGAGAGAGAGGGGGAAAGGAGAGAAGAGAGAGAGAGAGGGGGGGGGAAAGGGAGGGAGGGATAGAGAGAGGAGAGGGGGGGAGGGGGAAGAGATAGAGAGAGAGATAGAGAGAGAGAAAAGAGATAGAGAGGAGAGAGGGTGAGAGAAGGGAGAGAGAAGGAGAGAGAGAGATGAGAGAGAAGAGAGAGGACAGAGAGAGAAGAGAGACAGACAGAGAGAGAGAGAGAGAGAGAGGGGAGAGAAGGAGACGAGGAGAAAAGAGTAGAGGAGATGAGAGAGAGAGAGAGGAGGGGGGGGAGGGGGGGAGAGAGAGAGAAAGGAGGAGGGGAGAGAAGAGAGAGAGAGAGAGAAGAGAGAACGTGGGTTAGAAAGAGAGAGAGAGAGGAAAGAGAGAAAGAGAGATGAGGACTGGATGTTTGTATGAAGAAGCAATTTACACAGAATTGGCTACCACAGACACGTGGTCAGCTACTGCGAAGGGGAAGAATGGGGGAAGAAAGGGAGAGTAAAAGGCGGGGGTGAGAAGGAAAGAGAAAATGCGTTGGGGAGGCCGAGGGAAGGGTTTAAGGGAAGTACAGAAAGGGAGGGAAAAGGTGGGGGTTTGGGGTGGAAGGAAGGAGGATGTGTATAAAAAATTAAAAAGTAGGTAATATAGCAAGAGAAAAAAGAGAGGAGAAAAAAGCAGGCGGGAATGGGACGAGAATGAAATTTGGGGATGTAGAAGGGAAAAATCGAAGGAAGTAAATAAGGAAAGAGAGAATCAGATAGATGGGGGAAAGAGGGGTCGAAAACCCCACTCACATGAGATGGAAGGGCAAATCGACAGGGTTTGATAGTAGATTAGAGATTGATATAAAGATAAGTACAGAGATATATATAGAGAGATAGTTCAGAGATTTCATATAAGATAGATAGATTTGACGACAAAAGAAAAATAGATAAACAGACAGCAGAAGACGAGAGGGGAAGGAGGGAAAGGAGAAAGAAGAAGAAGCAAGGAGGAGAAGAAAGGAGGATAGACAAAAGACCGGAAAAAAATTTTTGAACGAAAGAGGGGGAAAAGGGAAAAAAAACAACCGGAACGAAAGAGGACGAAGGGAAAGAGGGCTTGGAATGTGAGAATAAAAGGAAGGGTAACCCGGGAAAAAATAACGGAGTAGCAGCATGTTAAAATGAGAAGTTTGTACTCGGGAAAATATAAAGGGAATTGGAGAATAAAGAATAAAGAAGTGAAAAATAGGCAGAGTCAAAGGATCTTTTTTTAACATAAAATACGGGACATATATGTACACACAATTCACCACACGTAATACATACTACATACCAAACACACAACACCACAAAAAGACCAACATTCACACACCACACCCACACACACAAAACACACACAACCAACCCCAAAAATATAATATATATATAAAAATTTATATTTTAATTTTTGTGTGTTGTGTTTTGGTTGTGGTGTGTGTGTTGTGTGTGTGTGTCTTGTGTGTGTGTGTGTGTGTGTCAGTGTGGGTTTTGGGTGGTTTATCGAATATATAATAATAAAATATATATGTATGAATACATAAAATTATATGGTTTCCCGATGGTCCGTGGTTAGACCACTGGACTCCGACCCCCCTAGGTTCCAAGTTCAATTCCCGTCGCAGCAGTCGTAAAAAAGCCTGCATCTGCTGCTCGCGCGATCTCACGGCGAAAACACGATATGTGCCTTTAGAAGTCAAAACGCAGGGGTATAAAATTATATTTTATTTATATATTTATATATAATTTTTATTTTTTATATTATATATATATAATATATTTTGTTGTGTGTTTATATTAAAAATATTATATTTATTACATAAACATATATATATATATTAAATATATATTTATTTATTTTAAATAATTAATGTATATATAAATAGCTTTATACATATATAATTTATATATATAAAAAAATATCTCCAAATTTTTCAATTATTTAATTTTTTATTCATAATAATTTTTTTAAAATATATTTTATATATATTTATTAATATATATATTATATATGTTTTAAAAATTTTAATTATTATATATATATAAAGTTATAAAGGATATACAACACAAAAACAACCACACACACACCACACATTGTATATTTTTTAAATTTATATATTAATTTTTGTTATATATGAAATTGGTATATATATGTATATTTAAAAATATTACCTATCTATCGTCTTTATTATCCAAATATTTATGCATCATGATAGATTGCGCAAGAATAGCACCATAGAACCTCTCCCTTTTTTGGAACACCCGCTTCCTTTCCGCCAAATTATTCTTGCTCAAGGAATTTTTAGTCATTTTTCTCCTTGGGGGAAGATGGGATTTGGGGGAAAAAGAGATAGATAGGGAGGGGGGAGGGAGGGAGAGAGGGAGAGAGGGGGAGAGAGAGGAATGGGAGGGGGGGAAGGGAGAGAGAGGGAGAGAAGGGGAAGAGGAGAGGGAGGAGGGGAGGGAGGAGGAGAGGGAAAAGAGAGGAGGGGGGGAAGAGGAGAGAGAGAGGGGGAGAGGGAGGAGGGGAGAGAGAGGGAGGAGAGAAAGGGGGGGAAGAGGGGGGGGGAGAGAGAGAGAGAGAGAGAGAGGAGGAGAGAGAGAGAAAAGGGAGAGAGGAGAGAGAGAGAGGAGAGAGAAGAAGAGAGAGGGGAGAGGGGGGGGGGGGGGGGGGGAGGGGAGAGAGAGCGAGAGAGGAGAGAGAGAGAGGGAGAATGGGGAAGAGGAGGAGAGGAGAGAGGGGGGGGGGGAGGGGAGAGAGGAGGGGGGAGGAGGAGAGAGAGAAAAAGGGAAAGAAGAGAGAGAGAGGGGGGGGGGGGGGAAGGGAAGGGAGGGAGGAGAAGAGAGAGCGGGGGGGGGGGGGGGGGGGGAGAGGGAAAAAGGACAGGAAAAGGGGAAGAAGGAGAGAGGGGGAGGAGAAAGGAGGAGAAAAAGGGGAGAGAGAAGAAAGAGAGAGAGGAGGAGAGAGAGGGGAGAGAGGGAGGGAGAGCAGGGAGGGGGAGGAGAGGAGGGATGGGAAAAAGGAGAGGGAGAGAGAAATGAGCGAAAGAGGAGAGAGAGGAGGGGAGAAAAGAGAGGAGGGGGGAGAGAGAGGGGGGGGGGGGGGGGG
>NC_061829.1:4157715-4160215 GCF_019202785.1 Penaeus chinensis | reverse complement strand
GATATATATACATATACATATATAAAAGTTATCATTTAATCGTTTCGTTACTATTATCATCATCATAAATATTATCATTATTATTGTTGTCGTTTTTATTATTACGATTATCATTGTTGATTCTATTATCTCCATCATTGCCATCACAATGATCATCATTACCATTATATTCATCATCATTATTATTACTATTATTATCATTGTTATTATCATTATTATCATTATAACTGTTATTGTATTTATCATTGATTTATCATTATTATTATTATCATTATTTTATCATTATTATTATTATCATTAATATTATTATTACAATTACGTTTTTTATCGTTAATATTATTATCATTATTATCATTATTATTATTATTATTATAATTATTATTACTACTATTATCATTAATATTATTATTATTATTCTTGTTATTATCTTTAATATTATAATTTTTACATTTACCATCATTATCATTACTATTATTATTCTTTTGTTATTATTATTTTCATCATTACTATTATTATCATTCCTTGTATAATCATTATCATTATCATTATAAGTAGCAGTAGTACTATAGTCCGTTCACTTAGCCTAGACACATGTGCAAGAAGGCTGCTCATTGGTCAGTGGAACTCTAAAGATCGTTATAAATTTACAGTTCTTCATATTTTTACTTTGCGCACTCTAAACCGAGCTGTATATTGAAAAGATACAGAATAATATCCGTTTTCAATCAAGAAAAAAAAATCCTATAATAAATGGAAAGGTTTTAGAGAAAATCAAAGTTGATTATAAAGGTGTGTAAAGTGATGAGCGACCTTCAAATGAATCAAGAACATGCAGGTGTTCTCAGTCAACAAGGTTGCTATGGTTTCAAAAAGCAATATCCCAATCATACAAACCGTCTGCAAATATTTCTTAACTGACGATTTTCTTTGAACATAATAAGTATTTATCCCTCGTTTTCGTTTTACATCTTGTAGAGTAAATAAATGGCGTATTCGGCATTTCTTCTGCTCACATCTGGCACACGCGCATCATGCATGTTGGGTTCATGCGTTTATTTTCAAATCGCTTCGGTTTCTATTGATCACTATATTTTGGGATAAACAGTATCGAGTAACATTATTCCTAAAATGTTTTACCACCTCACATTTTGTCTCGTTTAAGACTAAGAAAGATATTAGGAAATCGTGTAATGAGAGTATAACTAAAGACGGGAAAGTGGAGCGCCAACGACTGATCGAGAGAGGTGCAAGGCCTCCCCACAGTTAAACATGAAAGGAAAATAACAACACGGTTTAAACAAAACAACTACCACGACTAGTAATATAATAATAGTTGTAATAGGAGATGTAGTAGTAGTATTCACAGTATAATTAAAAGTATGCGCTACCAAAAGTGTTACCCTTAAAGATATGTTTTGCTAATTCAAACTTTGATCTATAGCATAAGCGTCGATATGTGCACGTTAATGCACTGCACTCATGAGGTACAGTACATTAATGTAAACATATCGATGATTATGCTGCAGATGGAAGTTTAAATTAACAAAACATTTATTAAAAGTATTTTGGGGAAATTGGTCAGAGAACACTTTATTATCATCATGATCATGGTAAAGAATAAAAATAAATCTAATAGAAAATAACAATAACAACAGTAGCAGTAATAAAATTCATGATGACAATAAAGACCATCAAGAGTATGATGATGAAGAACATGATAATGGTTATAATGTTATTACTATTATTCTACCATTATCACCATCAGCAGCAGCACTGATATTAGTTAAAGTAATGGTATGAAATAATAATGATGATAATAGTGTCATTCTATTTATCGTTATTCTCGTCAATATTATCATTGATATAATTGTTGTTATTATTATTATTATTGTTATTATTATTATTATTATTGTTATTATCATTATTATTATTATTATTATGATTGTTGCTATTGTTGCTGTTATCATCATCACCTTCATCATCATTAACAATATTATCATCATTATTAACATTATAGTTGCTGTTAACGCCATCTTAAACCGTCACTGCAGGTCACAAGCCTCTAGCTGCAAGTGGCCAGCCGACATTTCTGCGACGATCGGTTAATTGTGGCTGGTAACCGGATGGAATTCATGTCGAAGAAATTGCAAATAAAACAACAAAGATAAGTACTGTGTTTTCCTGTATTTCCCTTTTATTTGCAACTGGTAACCAAGTGACTCCCACAGGCAACTCTGACCGGCCCGCAGCCATCAATGACAACACCAGCTATCAGACCTAAGTGAACAGACTATAGTAGTAGTGGTAGTGTAGTGAACTGGATTGCAGCCTCCACGTCAAATGACCATCTGAGCGGCATCCAAACGTTTGGCGCCACCGATATATTAAAGGATGCCTGGTGCCGAAACCCCTCTATTTTGTTCAATTCTATTTTATTTCCATTGATCTGTCCACGATCTAGATGCAAAATTCCGATCTACAGTATGCCAGATAGTATCTA
>NC_061829.1:4135215-4137715 GCF_019202785.1 Penaeus chinensis | reverse complement strand
CTGATATAATTAAGGAGCAGTGTAGCCTAAACAAATAAGTGTGCAGAAACCCGAATGGAAGAGGGGGAAAAATTCGATAAATTTTGTGTATCATATTTGGATAAACATTTACCAATGACAACACTCAGGTTTGCAAAATTAAATATTAAGATATGAT
This sequence comes from Penaeus chinensis, assembly GCF_019202785.1. Lineage (NCBI taxonomy): Eukaryota > Metazoa > Arthropoda > Malacostraca > Decapoda > Penaeidae > Penaeus > Penaeus chinensis. The sequence continues at coordinate 4,137,558 of NC_061829.1, read as the reverse complement.
AGTGCCACACACAAAAGAAAATGTTACTATTGAGAAAAAATCATTATTTTCTGGGAGAAAGTAGTAAATACGAAAATAACATTTTCTGGTTAATAAAGTTCCTTTTCGATAGCGTGATCATATGAATGTTTCGATCATTCAATCAACTGTTAAATTTAGGAGTCATCCATTTTTTTCATAATTTTCACAAGTGTACAACAAGTACTTTTCTCAAGACCTCCCCCTCCAGGGCGTGCAAAGCCCAAAGACAGAAATGATGACCTCTGTTGCAGGATCTCTAGGGTCTAGCAGGTCCCCAGTATGATGATGTTAATAATGATTATAAGAAATGATAGTAATTATAATATCAAAGGTGATACTAATGCTGATGACAACAATGATAATAATAATGACAGTGATGATAATAATAATGACAGTAATGATAATAATAAGGACAGTGATGATAATAATAATGACAATAATAATAATTATGACACTATTGATAACAATGATAATGATACTAATATAGTTTTTCGTTGTTTCATCCTTTGTTTTCATAATTTCCACGTGTACATTTTCTTTCCCAAGACCTCTTTCTCCCTCCAGTGTATACAAAGCAAAATCTAAGATCTCCAGGGCCTAAAGGAATGCAGTGATCCTGACAGATTCTAGCAAGCACTCATTATACTCATTATATGGCACCTTATATAGACTTTAGTATTTCCTGGCTTTGTGTCTTTATACTGGAAATTTATAAAATCTCATCTGCCGCATATCTGGCAGCACGAAAGCAATAAATAATTGTTGATTTCTAATTTCTTCCGGATCGTCATTTTAATGATGTTCTAGAAAGCTTACGCCAGAGATTAACCCCTCCGCTCCTTCCAGCGTAGGGTCTGTACGCTTATGAAAATGATGAGAAAAGGGATGACTAATTTGCTAAAATGCATACTATATTTAACAAAAATAGGAATGCAAAATAAAATTAGCCTTTGTATTTCCATTTATTCTTAACGATGAATATACCATCCGGCTTATATCCCGCCGTGGGCACAGTCTACGATGAAGTTTACGGGCACAGATTTGACGAGAAGAAGCCGATGCCCTTTGATGCAGCTGAAGGTATTCCTCAGAGAGCGAGACGAGGCATGGCAGACGCTGTTAAGTAAGATCCGCGATGCTCGACCGTGCCACGCAGCAGACCCTCTCCCGCTGCACTAAGTTCCGGCGTGCGAGCAGACTTCTTCCCCGAGCTTTTGCCGAGGTTATATAGAGAAATATTGAGAGAAAAATGTTTGTAAATTCTATAAAGCTTGGTTATTTCACAAGTACTTATGACAGGGACAACCGAGACTTTCAACCTTTGATTTCAAGAGTTGGAGATAAACATTTTGATTTATTTGTTCTGTTTTTGTTACACAGAAGACTTTCATTAGTAAGATCATCCTCAGCATTTTTTAAATTACCATAATTAAGCACATAATCAGTTATAATATAGGCAATATCTATAAAAAAAGGATAATGATATATTAGGTGACGGTAACGATAGATATAATTAATAATTAGAAAGATATTCGTTGACAGTATTATTTCGATATATGTTTGCCTAAATACAAATACTTTATAAGACGTTTATTCATCTCTGTTGTCTGTATTGATTTTCCAAGAATGGCTCTCTTTGAATGCATAAGATGTCCTAGGCGGTGTCGGTGCCAATGCGTGTTTGTTTGTTTGCCGTCTGTGTCTGCCTGTGCTTGTTAGTTTGAAGGTATTCTTTGAGATTGATATTTTGGTACTGTTCCGTTTGTTGGTTAGGCGGTCGTTAAGTCGTGGGCTAGATGTGGCAGTAGTTTATTAGATTTCGTGTTAAAGCAATATATATAAAGATAGCCAGTAGGGTTTCCGACAGATAATCAGTGCTTTATCTTCAAATTATAATGAACTAATTTATAATATTTGTAGACGGAGGGCCTATATAGCAGGGTACAGCCCTCCCTTTCTCAGTCCGGTTTTCATCTTACTGTATTTAGGATGTCTAGGGACTGTCCTGTTTATTTCTTTACGCGCTATTCTCTTGTACTTTCTTTCCCTATCTCTTTCTCTCTACCTATCTATCTATCTCTGTCTATCTTCATCTCTCTCTGTCTTTGTATCTGGCTCTCTCTCTCTCTCTCTCTCTCTCTCTCTCTCTCTCTCTCTCTCTCTCTCTCTCTCTCTCTCTCTCTCTCTCTCTCCCTCCCTCTCTCTCTCTCTCTCTTCTCTCTCTCTCTCTCTCTCTCTCTCTCTCTCTCTCTCTCTCTCTCTCTCTCTCTCTCTCTCTCTCTCTCTCTCTCTCTCTCTCTCTCTCTCTCTCTCTCTCTCTCT
>NC_061829.1:4097715-4100215 GCF_019202785.1 Penaeus chinensis | reverse complement strand
ATCTTTTAGTAGAGGATTCTCTTTAACGGTTTCCTGAGAAGCCAGACTCAGAGAAGATTCAGCACTGCGCAACACATTCTCAAGACCAGACATTACTGCTTCCACTTCCTTCTCACTCACATCTTCACGTCTTCTATCATCTCTTTTGTCTCTCCTTTCACCACTTCCTCTTTCCTCTCGTTTATCCCTCCTTTCATTACTTCCTTTCTCATCTCTCTTGCCTGTCATATCGTCATCCTTCTTATTATCTGTCCTCTGGTCTTTTCTTTCCTCCTGTGGGTCGGTCATCATGACGAGGTTCTCATAGTGTCGAACAGACTCACGCACGGAGGGACTATCTGAGGAACTATCTTGGCTGTCCCCCGACTCCTGGCTGCCCTTTGTCTCCATCGAACTCTGGCTCTTTCCGGAGCCATGGGAGCCTTGAGTATTATTTTTGTCTATGAAGATCCTGTCGTTAGCGACGGTAATAGCTTCATAAACCACGACGTCTCGCTCATAATCGAGGTCACCCTCCTCGCTGCCGCTACGGGCTTTATCGTTGGGCGATCCACTTCGGCTTTTATTCTGAGATGATCCTCGAAGCGGGACGTTCATGTACTCCGGGTCCTTCCTTTCTCCTCCTGGACTGGAGGAGGTGGAGGACGAAGATGACAGAGACGATGTCGAGGAAGAGAATGGGCTGGCTGTGCCTGCAGGAGGGCTGGGAGCCTTTCTCTTAGTACTGGGGGGCGAGTCTGGTTTGGACGATGGAGTGCTAGACACACAGGAGTTCTTGCTATTAGGCCTGCTGTCGACCTGAATAGGGCTTGTAGACTTTCGTCCTTCTCTGCTGTGTCCGTTGACAGGTGAACTAATGACCGGTGGGGCCTCGTCAGGGATTTGCTGGCGCTGTCGACTATACTGCTTTGTAGATTTTGACATCTCTTGATTTGCCAGTTTTATATCTTGAGGAGATCTACTTCTGTCAAACTGAAGGTCTGCTACAGGTGAGGGGGACTTCTTGTCATTACGGAAAGTCATTTCAATGTGAGTCATAGGCATGGACTCGTTAAACCTATCACCTGAAGAACGTCGCTTCCTCCCCTCTGGTTCTTGATTCGGCGACGTCCTGCTCGAGTTGCTGCCATCCCTCCTGTGATCCCCGTTTCCTACAGGCGAGTCGCTAGAACTCCTTCCTGGAGACGTAATCCGAGGTTCAGGCGAGGTCATGGAAGAGGAGGACTGGTGTCGACTCCTGTTAACAGGTGTTGGGAGGTTGACGCTGGAGACAGACACCGGCCGAGAAGAAGTAATGGTTTCATCTGACGTGGTTGACGCTTTGCTCCTGGTCGAGGCTGACGATGAAGTGGACTTGGCGTCCCCGTTCCAGATGGGCGTCAGTGACCTGTCGTCTCCCTTGCTGAAAATGACCGAGTCAGTCTCGGTGACGCAGGTCCTCATCCCCTCATTCCTAGAGGGTGAGACAGAGCCATGGCGTCTCATCATCGTGTTTCTGATGGTGTTGAGGGAGGAGAGGTCCGAGTCGCTGACGGAGGGTACAGGAGAGGGCGCTGCGGGGAGGCCATTCTGTTCCAGACGACGCTGTAAGGCGGCGTAACGTTCCTCCACTTCTCCACCAACAGTCTTTAGGAGGACATTTTCTTCCAGAAGTTTCTGAAAAGGAGAGGGATTTACTATGGTAGTACTTGATATCGATAGGAAATATTTGTACCTTTCATCATTACGACTGTAAACAACAAAAACGTAAAATTCACACTAAAGAGATAAACACAGTGATGATAAATATGATGATAAAAAATAGCAGTAGATAACAACAGAAATGACAGTGTTAGTATTAGCAACCATAATTCAATCTCTCCTTCCTCTTCCTGCCCTTTGTCCTTTAACCAGCCCACCGCGCTTCACTCACCATGTTAGCTTCCCTTAGCTTCTTCAGTTCCTCCTGAAGATTGTTGTTGGAGTTCTTTAGCCCGACGATCTCTGTCTCAAAGGAGGAGACGTCGATGTAAGCTTCGTTCCAGCGGTTGAGTTCGATTAGAGCCTGCTGTTGGAGGGAGTCTGACCCGCTGCGCTCGATCATCTGTCCAGGGGAGAGGATGTTTTGTTTTTTCTTGAATTGTCATCGAAGCAACACTACAGGGTTCATTACTATTATTACTATGTTGTTATCATTTGTAGTTGCTGTAGTAGGAATGTTAGTAGTAAGTAGTATTAGTTATGGAAATTGTAGTAGTAGTAGTAAATAGTACTAGTATTATAGTTACATTAGTTATTGTGCCATATGGTTTTATGATTTCCTTAGCGCTCAATACAGTATCAGCAGAATCTCCATAAGCAAACTTACATACCTACACATGTATCGTATATATAAATAGATGAATAGACACATTTAACCATGTTCATTGCGACAGACATGTAGAAAATGTATGAATGTTAATGGATATCTTCACAGAACAAGAGATGGTTATACATTTCTTGTTCTGTGAAGATATTCATT
>NC_061829.1:4087715-4090215 GCF_019202785.1 Penaeus chinensis | reverse complement strand
CTCCAGAACGACGAATAAGTAAAAATAAAACAGAGAGAGGGGAGAACAGAAGGAGAGAAAGAGAAAGAACAAAAATAAAGCTTTATCTCGTAAAAAAGGACCTCGTCGTGCAGCGGTCCTGCAGCTGTTCAGTGGAGGAAGTCAGGAAGGAACTCGATTTGCGTTAACATCTCTGGCCTTAGAAAGAGCGAGAGAGCGAGAGAGCGAAAAGGAGAGAGAGAGAGAGAGAAAGAGCGAGAGAGCGAAAGAGAGAGAGAGAGATGCGTCTCCCGCGTGAAGGATATGTGTGCGGCGAATTCTGATTGGGATTTTGAATTTCCTTTTTTCGGTCGTTTGGGTTCGTTCCTTGTGTTCTTTTGGCTGTTTTTTTGTTTTGTTTTTCTTTTCTTTTCCTTGACTTATGTGCAGTTCTGTAGATCTGTTTACCGTTTTCTCTCTTTATAATTTGATCTGTCTGTCTGTTTCTCTTTCTCACTCACTCACTCACTCACTCACTCACTCACTCACTCACTCACTCACTCACTCACTCACTCACTCACTCACTCACTCACTCACTCACTCACTCACTCACTCACTCAATCTCTCTCTCTCTCTCTCTCTCTCTCTCTCTCTCTCTCTCTCTCTCTCTCTCTCTCTCTCTCTCTCTCTCTCTCTCTCTCTCTCACACAGAATTTTCAACCTTATCCTTAATGAAAATATTAGAAGACTAACCACAACTCTAGATTTGATTAATTGCACGTCAGCTAGGAATTTTACGGTCTTGGGGTATTATGCAAAATATCTTAGAGGAACGAAGATCAATAAATAATCACAGTTAGTTTATCATAATCAACGTGTACCTGTGTCATAAAAACACAAAATAATAATTGCTACGTAAACCGCAGGCTGAAGACGCACGAACCACTATATATCCTAGCACCAAAGTCCTTCCGATTGTATCCCCTCACAGCCGCCAGATGTCGCGCTTGTTCACACCAAAGCCACATAAGTTATCGTCACCAACTTCATCACGAGCGTCATCGCTAAGGCGGCGGAAGGAAGTAACGGGCACCATATGGTCTCCAGGGGTCCCTTGGTCACCCTCCATGCCTCGTCTTTATCTCGTCATCGCCCTCCTCCATCTCCTGATCTTTCTCTTTCTTCTTTTCCTCTTCCTCCATGTCCTTCTCCTCTTCCTCTTATTTCTTTTTTTTTATTTTCCCTTTATCTCCTTCTCCTCTACCTCCTTTTTCTTCCCCTCCTCCTAGATCTCCTTCTCCTCTTCCTCTTTCTTCTTTTCCTCTTCCTCTATCTCCTTTCTCCCTTCCTCCTTCTTCTTCTCCTCCTCCATCTCCTTCTCCTTTTCCTCTTTCTTCTTTTCCTCTTCCTCTATCTCCTTCTTTTCTTCCTCCTACTTCTTCTTCTCCTCCTCCATCTCCTTCTCCTTTTCCTCTTCCTTCTTTTCCTCTCCCTCTATCTCCTTCTCCTCTTCCTCCTTTTTCTTATCCTCCTCCTCTATCTATTCCTCCCATCAACTGTTGCATCATGAAAATAATTAGTATTATTGATATCACAAACAACAGCATAAATAAAACTATAACTCTTCATATAAATAACAATATGAATATAAAAAAATGAACGAAAAATAATTATAAGAAATTACATGAGCCTTACAGATTCGTTTTCTTAGCTTCTATTTCAATAATACGCTCAAGTTTCGGTAATATGATTACAGAAATAGCAGGTTATCGTCTGCTTTTAAGTGAGTTTCAACTTACAAACAGACATATATTGGAATTAGTAGATTTGCGTAATTAAAGATCAGTACAATCCACTGAATTACCATTTCTATACATCCATTTTATCCCAAGCAACTACATTAACGGGAAAATCAGAAAAAAAAAGCAGAAACAGTAACCAAATTTTCTTACTTCAAAAAACAAGTTAAAAGCTCTGTTATTTCTTTTATACAACAAGGTTTCTCTTCCCAGTCCTTGACAGTGAAAACACTTTCCCGAGCAGCTGACTCAGTTGGGTTTTCTTTTTAACTTTGGTCGTAATGTATGAGTGAAAGTGTGTGTGTGTGTGTGTGTGTGTGTGTGTGTGTGTGTGTGTGTGTGTGTGTGTGTGTGTGTGTGTGTGTGTGTGTGTGTGTGTGTGTGTGTGTGTGTGTTGAAAATATACAGGATAACTGTGAAAGTACGATACCACAAGAGCGTCCTCGCACACGCACGCGGAGAAAGAGAAAGAGAGAGAGAGAGAGAGAGAGAGAGAGAGAGAGAGAGAGAGAGAGAGAGAGAGAGAGAGAGAGAGAGAGAGTGTGTGTGTGTGTGTGGTGTGTGTGTGTGTGTGTGTGTGTGTGTGTGTGTGTGTGTGTGTGTGTGTGTGTGTGTGTGTGTGTGTGTGTGTGTGTGTTCTCTCTCTATCACTTTATCTATCTATCTATCTATCTATCTATCTATCTACATATATATATATATTTAACTATCTATCCTTCTATACATCTTGCCATGTGTGTGCA
>NC_061829.1:4080215-4082715 GCF_019202785.1 Penaeus chinensis | reverse complement strand
TAGGAGAGAGAGAGAGAGAGAGAGAGAGAGAGAGAGAGAGAGAGAGAGAGAGAGAGAGAGAGAAAGAGAAAGAGAAAGAGAAAGAGAGAGAGAGAGAGAGAGAGAGAGAGAGAGAGAGAGAGAGAGAGAGAGGATGAGAGAGAGAGGATGAGAGAGAGAGAGAGAGAGAGAGAGAGAGAGAGAGAGAGAGAGAGAGAGAGAGAGAGAGAAGAGAGAGAGAGAGAGAGAGAGAGAGAGAGAGAGAGAGAGAGAGAGAGAGAGAGAGAGGATGAGAGAGAGAGGATGAGAGAGAGAGAGAGAGAGAGAGAGAGAGAGAGAGAGAGAGAGAGAGAGAGAGAGAGAGAGAGAGAGAGAGAGAGAGAGAGAGGATGAGAGAGAGAGAGAGGGAGGGAGAGAGAGAGAGAGAGAGAGAGAGAGAGAGAGAGAGAGAGAGAGAGAGAGAGAGAGAGAGGATGCGAGAGAGAGAGAGGGAGGGAGAGAGAGAGAGAGAGAGAGAGAGAGAGAGAGAGAGAAAGAGAAAGAGAAAGAGAAAGAGAAAGAGAAAGAGAGAGAGAGAGAGAGAGAGAGAGAGAGAGAGAGAGAGAGAGAGAGAGAGGATGAGAGAGAGAGAGAGAGAGAGATAGAGAGAGAGAGAGAGAGAGAGAGAGAGAGAGAGAGAGAGAGAGAGAGAGAGAGAGAGAGGATGAGAGAGAGAGAGAGGGAGGGAGGGAGAGAGAGAGAGAGAGAGAGAGAGAGAGAGAGAGAGAGAGAGAGAGAGTGAGAGAGAGAGAGAGAGAGAGAGGGAAGGAGATAGAGAGAACAGAAACCGAAACAGATGCAGACACAGAAACAGAGTCGCGGGCAGCCAGCGAGGAGAGAGAAAGCACAGCAAAGATACAGAGTGATCATGACGCGGAAGAAGAGGCAGAATCAGGCGGCCGTCATTGGAGAGAAGGAAGAAAAGTGCAAGTAATGAAAAGTGCCGTTGTGAACGTCTTGGCGGAAGGAAAGAAAAAAAGGCAGTTTGTTTTTACTAAAATCCTAAGAAGTTCCAGCTTCTTACCTACGATGATATGTCTCTGAAACATGAAAGTTCGCAACTTCGGACTATTTAACCGTCTGATTGGTTTATTCTACTGATTTATAGGACAAGGAAATATGACGTTCTCTGTGAGCAACCACAACCTAATGAAGACTTTTTTTGGGTAGGAATACATTTCTGTCACTTAACTTCATGCTATGTGTGCTCAGTTACTAGCACATTACAATGCTCTATGAATATAACTGAATCTTTCATTAAACACGCCTGAAACCCTTACTGCACGAAAAGTCTTTAAGACTCCTGTTTAGATTAATAGTCCTGTTGGCCCTTAAGGTTCAACCAAACACTTTATAACCCATGCACGCATCTTGCCATAAAAAAAGAGAGAGAAAAAAAAGTTTATGCCCGCAATCCCCTGTCACCGTTAAGCATTCTAAATCCGGGTCTTCTTTCAGAGCTCGGACGCGCCGCCATCGCTCATCGTTGCCAACCTTCGAACATGAGGAGAAATAAGAGCAATAACACCTTCCACGCCCTGAACACTCGGAACCATACAATTTCGCGCCGACATTTCGAGGCCCGAGATTTTCCCTGGTCTGTCTGGCGGTCCCGTAATCTCCCCTAAAGACTGGAGTCACAGCGACCGTCCCTTGACCCCGCGGACGCCGTTCCCGGACTGACAGAAGGTGTAAACAACTCAAGTAACGCTACTTGCATTAGTACATCGTAGTACTGCGATTGGGGGTTTTGTTTATCATCAATGACTCAATCTTTTGCATCTGCTGTTGTTGATGCACTCATTATTATAATTACTTTATTATGAATAATATCATTGCTATTATAATCACCATTATTATTATTACATTTACTATTTGATTATGGTGATTATCATTATCAATATCATTATAATTATAAAATCAATAATAAGTAAAATGTTAATGAAAATGATAATAATAACAATAATAATAATAACTATTATTATCATTATCATTATCATTATCATTATCATTATCATTATCATTATCATTATCATTATCATCATTATCATTATTATCATTATTGTTATAAAATAATAATAATTATTATGTTTTATTATTATTACCATTATTATAATAATGATAATCATTATCATTATTATTATTGATCATCAAAATTATCAATATAATCATCATTATCACTACTATTATTATAATAATAGTATTAGTAGTAGTAGCAGAAGTAGCAGTATTATATTTTTTACTATAACTGCTGCTGCTACTATTATTACTACAGTTACTACTACTATTACTACTACTACTATTACGACTGTTTCTCGTAGTAGTAGGAGTACTATAGTAACAGTGGTAGTAGTAGTCATAGTAGTAACAGTGGTAGAAGTAGCAGCAGTAATAACATTATACGTAGTGTTATCACTGTCACCATAATCACTTGCAGTATTATTATCATCATTATCATTACAATCACCCTAATCACCAGCAA
>NC_061829.1:4067715-4072715 GCF_019202785.1 Penaeus chinensis | reverse complement strand
GGTTTTACAGAAGCGTAATACTAAGAACTATCTAATCATCCCCCACCCTCGCCCGCCTCGCTCCACCGGCAACATTCGTAACGAGCGAATCACGTGCTGTGATCCGTGCTGTATTTTGTCCGAGGAGGCGACTGCGGTGCAGATGGCAGCCGAAGAGGTTTAACGTATTCATCACTCACGAACGTGTCTTTCCTATAACTTTTTTTTTCTTAATATTGCACATCTATAATTTATAATAATTTTTCTATACTATTTCATTTCTATTGTTCTTGTTATCTCATTGGGTTGTCGGAAAGAGAGCAAAGATAAGTTTGAAATATAAACAAGTATATGAACCTGGACGTTGGGCGGGAGTGACTGTTGTGTGTTCCGTGTGAGAGACTGTTTGCTCGCCCAAATTATTGTTATTAACTGAAATGCTGGATAACTAGCTTGTGTCTCCACTCTACCGTTAGGATGAAAATAAATTATAAAGACTAGTTACCGTGAACAGAACAAGTCTCTTGCAGGTGTACATGATCCACACTAGTGTTTCTTTGCAAACCAATTGCTAGTGACGAGATATTGATATGCTATTATAACCTCCCGTAAGTACCCATGGTCGGTTTCACAAGCACATGGCTTTGGCAGAAACATAAATTCTCATTGCACACAACAGTCAGCCCGTCAATTTATCTGGACATGCAGTCGGAACGAAATATCTTAATGACACTATGATCAAAGGGGTGAAGCCGTTACGGTCTCTTTTTACCGTGACGAAGTTGTCTGCCAAGTCAGCGTCTACGTACCTGGAACAAATGAGAAAATGGAAATTAGCCAAGATCTTTAATGACATGAGAAGGTCGCATCTTGAAGTTGAGGTACATAGTCATGAGGACAATAGATCACTGTACTGTGTGCCATACGGGTTATTCCCTCATCCCAGTCTTATTTAAGAAAGGTTGCTGTGCTTTTCAGAATAATGTATATGTAGTCATAACCAAATTTAATAATGTATCTAGCTTTACAGTTGCATGTTTATTTTATTTCAACGAAAAATGAAGTATGTTCGTCAGAAATTGATGAAATAAACAACCTAATGACAGACGAATTTACATAAAGAATCAGGCGCTTATTTTTCGTGTTCCTGTAAAAACACGATACTCAGAATGCTTTCCATCATAATTTATTTTACAACTATAACCAACGTCATTCACATTATCAATTTCCTGCTCCTCCTCCTCCTCCTCCTTTTCCTCATTCCTCTCGCTTTCCTTCTTGATCATGCTAACGGACCCAGAGCCGGTCTTTAGGCTTATCTAATGATAATTCCTCCGTATGTCTAGCTCGCGATGTTCCGTGGGAGAGTCTTTCAAGCGTGTCTTGTTGACGAGAGAACTTCTAGGAAGACAACTTGCTTTTGTGCGACTGCTTTTCATTTGGATTAAGACAGTAGTGTGTGTGTGTGTGTGTGTGTGTGTGTGTGTGTGTGTGTGTGTGTGTGTGTGTGTGTGTGTGTGTGTGTGTGTGTGTGTGTGTGTGTGTTTTAATGCTATTTATCATTGCAAACCAAAACAAATAATCTTTCAACTTCTAATTCTTCATGGACGCCCATTGGTCTTAGAACTGTTTCAAGGAACAGGGAGAGATGAGCCAATCCACTCACAGCCAAGGAGGGAAAAAGGAACCATGCACAGAAATCGTTCATTCGGCTTCGCTCTACAATGGTTAACGTTGTAAAGTCAGAAACACAGTGTTGTTTACACCAAGTTGTTGTTGTTGTTGTTGTTGGAATTGTTGTATCAACTATTGACATTTTCATCAATACTATTATGGTTACGGTTACTGTAATGGTTTATCAGTGATATAATGATTATCATTACTAGAAATATATTTTGTATATATTATTATAAATATACCTATCTGTCGTTACCATTATAATAGTGATGATCATCTTTGTTATCACCATCATCAGTATCAACAACATTTATGCCTACACTCTCTAATTAAACATATATCACACAGGGATGTTAATATCTTTGAAAATGAAATAACACTCACAATAATTTATCAAAACAAACTAAATAGAGAAATGATTTTTGTCTGGATTTCAGAAAAGTACGTAACATTACCGATTCTCTGTTTATTATCTGATAAAATTTATAGACAAAGAATCACAAAATATATGATGAAATTATATTATAATCAAATCCACATTGATGATAATGATATTCAGATGAATTTCGCATAAAACAGTAATAAAAATCGCCAAAGCAAAGTTGTCACTAATAAAAGTAACAGCAACAACAAAAGACCGAAGAGACAGGGAAAAAGACAACAAAAAACAATAGGTAATAAAAGAGAATGAGACAAAGAAAAGAATAAAAGAGAGAACAACGCAATGAAACGGGAAACTAAAAGATCAGCACAAAATCGAAAAGAGTGAATTGTAAGAACACAATAAAATAGTCAATGAAAAATAAGAGAAAAGGAAATGGGTAACCAGACGATAATACGACCAAGTAAAGAAAGACGAAAATGAAAAGAATGAATATTATTTTAGAAACTCGTAAAACGGAGACCAAAAAAATAAATAAAATAAAATAAACGACCGATCAAATATAGATAGATAGATATGAATGAATAAATGGACAAATGCAAAAGAAAACACAATAATCGAAATGAAACAGAAAGAATATAAATCCGCACATACCGAGCCACACTGAGGACATGTGGAGAGCGGGACCAAGAAACGGAACGATGGAATGAATTATGGTGCGAAGAAAAAAATAAAAAATATATATATATATATATATATTTTTTTTTCGGTGAGTGAAGCTGTGAAGATGGTAGTATTAAATGTGGATATTTCTCGTGTGTGTGTGTGAGACTAATGTGGATTTATGTGGATCGATTTTGTGGGAAGTGTGGGCTTGGGTGGATTTTTTTTTTCTGGTTCTTTGGATAGTTCTGGTACAGAGTGTGGATTTGTGTAGTGCAGATTTAAGTGGATAACCGAGTGAAATGTGGATTTGTGTGGAACGCTTTCGTCTTATGTGTGGATTATGTTGACAGTTCCTTTCGAAATATGAATGTATGAAGATTGTAAGGGATGAAGAAATAAGATAGATAAGAGAATTAGTGGGAATATGTTGAAATACCTACCAAAGCATTCAGTCCGAACAGAATTTCTTGAACACTAATTGTGAAAAAAATAACTTTTAGAAGTCGCGCAAAGTCACGACAGCAGTCTGTTTTCCTGGGTTAATAAGTGAGAAGAAACCTTTTAAAAATCGTACATCTGTTAGTGTTCTTCAAAGCCTTTTGATCGCAACCCAGTTTAGTTTCATTTGCTGACTGCAACGCACTGTTGAATGTGTTTTGTACTATATACATCCTTATATATATATATATATATATATATATATATATATATATATATATATATATACATATACACACACACATACACTTGCGTGTTTGTGTATCTATATGTGTATATGTATATATATATATATATATATATATATATATATATATATATATATATATATATTACACACACACACACATACTCACTTGCGTGTGTGTGTGTATATATATATATATATATATATATATATATATATATATATATATGTATATATGTATATATGTATATATGTATATACATATATACATATATATACACATATATATACACATACATACAATCATACATATACATTATATACTATAATATAATATAATATATATATATATATATTATATCATATCATATCATATCACACACACACACACACACACACACACACACACACACACACACACACACACACACACACACACACACACACACACACACACACACACACACATATACACATATATATGATTTGTTTATTTTAAACTTATCCAGTCTACTGATTTTAATTAATCCATCTAATTATATTTCCAGTGATTAATTTACTTATTCATCTGTTCATTTCCTAGAACTATCTAGCGAGTCGTACATAGAATATTATTTAAAAAAAAAATGAAGAAAATGCGCTTATCGTAAGCTGATAAAGACAAAAATGAAAGATAAATACATATAAGAAAATAATTATATAAAAAAGAAAATAGAAAAACAGGCAAGAAAGACAGAAAGACAGATTATACACACTCAGTACTTATAAGCACGTTTGAATGTTAGCGTGAATGCGTATGCGTACACAGGGACTTTGCGAACTCACACCTTGGCTTATATAAACACACCCCAGAAAGAGCCGGTTCAACATGACAAAGGTCACGCTAATAAACGTGATATGGTACGGAAAGAGGTCAACCCTAGCCGTGGGACCGTCGACTGTGGACAGAGGTTTTATTGCTAGTACCGTGTGTGAGGGAGTCGGGTGTTACGGTCTGTCTGTTTCTTTGTTTATCTAAGATTCTGTGTGTGTGTATGAGTCTTTCTGATCTTTCTCTCCTTTGTCTTCGTCATTCTTTCTCTGTCTTTCTCTCTCTCTCATATATATGTATATATATATATATATATATATATATTTATATATATATATATATATGTGTGTGTGTGTGTGTGTGTGTGTGTGTGTGTGTGTGTGTGTGTGTGTGTGTGTGTGTGTGTGTGTGTGTGTATGTATCTCTCTCTCTCTCTCTCTCTCTCTCTCTCTCTATATATATATATATATATATATATATATATATACATATATACGGAAGTCGCTTTGGTGAGTGGCCACACTTAAATGCTACGAGATAACCCGCTTCCTCCCTCTTGTTATTGTGAAGATTTTTAACCCTTTCACTGCTCAGTACAGGAAGTTGCTCTTATTGTTGTTGTAAGTAGAACATTCGATGATTATTGTCGATACGGGACGTGGTAATTACGGATGGTGGTGCTGTTATCTCGCGTGTACTTTCGATGCCATAGAGTCGAAAATGTGTCTATACTGTTCCCGAAATGCCCATAATGACAGCTTATTAACATTGTACTTCCCTAAAGTGACATGCTAAGACAA
>NC_061829.1:4047715-4050215 GCF_019202785.1 Penaeus chinensis | reverse complement strand
ATTTTGACAGTCATTCAACATCGAGTTGTTCTATATATATTAGGTGCCAACATATAAGAATTGCCGTCACATTTTCTAGATGGCAGAATAGATAAAATTGTATAGTTGATTACCGACACCACTGCGAATGATTCAGATATAAATTAAATGAAAAAATAAACGAAAAATACGAAAAATTAATATGTATATGTAGATATATTTTCTAAAAATAAGTCAATAACAATAAAGAGACAAAAACAACTGAAAATTATCAAATAAGACAAAAGACTAAACAAAGCAACAGCCTCAGACTAGTAACAACATTCTTCTTCTTTTGTTGCCAAATCAACTAGTCAAAATACTCAGCGGTTTGCCATTCCCTTCTGAGGGAGTAAGCACATTAGTACAATCTTATTCACTGGTTTAGGCGCGGCACTACGCAGCAATACAGAGTTCAACACCGCCACCCTTGCAAGCTTGGTTGACTATGCATGTCCTCATCTCAGATCAAGGCAGCGCGATGGGGCGGGTCCCTCTGTTGCCTCCCGCCCTCATAAAGCCTTTAGTAGAAATATTACCAAGGCGTAAATGTTAAGCTGAAGTTTTCTGTCTTTTTTGTTTGTAATGTTTGATGCGTGACTGCATAATCGCCTGTCCACGAAAATATATTATCGTTTTTTTTTTTTTCTTGCTTAAAAATACGTTGACTAATTTATGGAGAGGTGTTAGTCTGCAACCGTTTGTGACTCATAAACAATCGTGGAATTTCTCTCTCCGGAATGAGTATATTAATACCGCCGATACTCTGTATAAGGCCAAGTGAAGCCTCTGTTCGTTGTGTTATTGTGGGTTTCTTTGTTTCGTAATAACTGGTTCTCAAATATTTTGCTGACATTACTCCCAGAACAATTCATCCGTTTTGTTCACATTCATGTCATGGTATTAGCAATACAAATTAGGCCAAGGGACTAACTAATCACCTGTTTTCCTCTTTTCCCTCTCCGCTTCAATTGATCAAATGCATGACTCATTTCAGCTTTCATCAACGCTCACATTCAACACCAAGAACAGCAGACACTCACTTTCCCCACTTCCAGGTGTGGGGGTTGCATGCATTCGCTGCAATAAAGAAGTGGACAACAAAAGCTCGTACTCCAGCGGTGAGGCACGCTCTGCTCTCCCCCGTCTACGCCGCCTCACCGCAAAGACCGGCCGTAAACCGCTACTTTACCATTCACTCAATTACCTTCCGCTATGGGCGTACCGAGGACGCAGCATCGTGCGGGTAACGGTAGACAGCCTCCGGAGTCCAGCCTGTGCTCCTCATGACAGCCCTTTGGAAAGCCTTCCAGGGAAACCGTCGCTTTAATGTTTTGTGTTGCTTGAACAATATGACTTCTGGCGAAACTCGCTGCTGCTCCTGCTCCGTGGAGACCTATGGAAGAACTGCCACTCCGAGAGCAGCGCGCAGTCATCGCTGCCGTCATCATGACAGAAACACGAGCATCATCGCCATAACTACTACATGTCCAGAAAACTAACAATAATAACACTCACTAATGTTTTTGACCTCCTTGGGCATCGGCCAGTGAGACAACGAGAGCTCCTCGACCTGGATATCCAACATAATCCAATTACATGCGCATATTTTTTTCTTCATGGTTTGTAATATCAACACCGCTTTGCTCTTTTGTGTTCTCCCTGTGAGCTATCCATTACTCGTTCTATTCATATGATCATCGCTGAGATAAGGGGAGTTAAGATGCTCCGCCATGCATAGCAAGCAGCAGCATCCGACGCCATTTGTCCGGCACAGATCGTAAAAGAAAAAAAAAATGTCGGTAATGGCATGATGTGTCTAAAATTCCTTTACAGCCTCCGTGACCGATCTGATGGCAAGCTGGCGTGAGAACTCGTCTTGGATTCGCTTTAATAACGTTCTTCTTTTCTTAGGGTAAAGAACGAGACTTTGAAGGCGTTTCCTACTGTAGACTACCGGTTTTGTCGGAGCCGCAGTTTTATGTTCTTCAAGGCTAAGACGACGCCCCTTATATATATATATCAAAAGGTCGAGAACGATCAGAAGAACACTTTGATCACAAGGACAACCCGGAAAAAGAGATGTCACTTTTTAGCGATGTCTTTTTGAAGGAACCATTATGCATGTGTGAATATATACACACCGACATATATATAAAGTAATAGACAATTAGGTAAACGAATATAGAAATATACATGAAGACATATACATAATTGTTTAATTGGACATAGCCGTAAAAAATGTTGATAATAATAAACATTTCAGCATATAAAACACCTTTTGTTTGTAGCGCCTAAACTCAAACAAAAATAATCTTACATAAAAGTAGAACTTTCTTATCTACATACTGCACAGTAAGGTTCAAGGTAAGGTTGCTCTGCTGGTTGCCGCTTATGAATGCCATTACCTGAGTATTTACTGCATGCGGAACTACAACTCACCTGAAAAGAAAAGAAAAAATAACATTAAACTCAATTCTCC
>NC_061829.1:4037715-4040215 GCF_019202785.1 Penaeus chinensis | reverse complement strand
GAGAGAGAGAGAGAGAGAGAGAGAGAGAGAGAGAGGGAGAGAGAGAGGGAGAGAGAGAGAGAGCGAGAGAGAGACCAAGATTAGAAAGAGATAAGAAACGTAAAAAATAGAAATAACAAAAAATATGAAAGTAAATAAACGGCATGGAGTTCCTCACATTTACCGTTCCGAGGTCCCCAATTTTCCCACAACAGGCAATTTCCTTAATACAGGAACTTCCTTTCCTCGTGCTGTGTTCTTTCCTAAGGACCACGCTATACGCCGGCGGTGCTGTATGTTTTGTGTTGGACTTTTACTGTGCATATGCATGTACGCATACATGGTATAATTATTTATTTCTTATGGTGGAACGTTAGAGGGAGAGAGAGAAAGAGAGAGAGAGAGAGAGAGAAAGAGAGAGAGAGAGAGAGAGAGAGAGAGAGAGAGAGAGAGAGAGAGAGAGAGAGAGAGAGAGAGAGAGAGAGAGAGAGAGAGAGAGAGAGAGAGAGACGGAGAGAGGAAGAGGGAGAGACTGATGAATTGCACTCCCCCTTTTTTTATGTTAAATATCATATAGTGTATAATCATGCCAAGATTCTCAGGGGGAATTCCCAGAAAACAAGAGGGAGACGCACATTGCGAATTTCATCACATGTACCTGATGTGATGAACTCTCTTGTTGTGAGTTTCTATACATGAGAAATAAAGACTCAACTTCAGCCTTGTAAAACACCATGAGCACTGTTGTAAACTATACACACAAAATACCATCGTATATAGTTGCATTTACTTTACTCAGAAGAAAATCAAAACATATAGCACATTATACATAGTTCCAACATGATACTATAAGTGAAAGTTCATTATATATCATCCTCTAATTACACACCGGCAAGTAAAATAACATATTATTATGTGTTATAAAAAACAAAAAACATTCTAAACATACCCTGACCTACCGTGGGACATTCTGGCGTCTTGTCTCCTGAGGTCACACTCTGACCTACGCAAGACGCAGACTGCCTTATGATCACCGGCCAGTCGTGAGGTGAAAGTCCGATCTGATGTAGTGATCGGTATGATAAGTGTATATGAGGTAAGTGAGTGTGTGTGTGTGTGTGTGTGTGTGTGTGTGTGTGTGTGTGTGTGTGTGTGTGTGTGTGTGTGTGTGTGTGTGTGTGTGTGTGAAGGAGTTAGAGAGTGAGAGAAAGAAAGAGAGAGAGAGAAATAGAGAGAGAGAGAGAGAGAGAGAGAAAGAGAGAGAGAGAGAGAGAGAGTGCCTGGCTATATACATATGCATGCATGTGCATTTGTACTGATATCTATAAATTCCAACTCCATACATTCGATAATGTGCTTATACGAATAAAGCATAATAACAAGAAGTAACAAGCGATTCAGCAAACCGCTAAGGCAAGCAGTCAAGCAAGCAAGCAAACCAGTCAGTAAAATAGAAAAAAAACACCCATCGCTAATGGCTTACACACACTTCAGTGCATTGAACGCATTCTATCTTTATATATTTCTTTCAGATTTTTACCCGAACTTTGCGGTTATTTTCCGGAAAATTCTGGAAGGGTTTCCTGGTGTCACTGCAAACCGCACGACGTCACAAGGCGCTCGTGACGTCATCAGTAATGTAAAAGGAGAAAAATATTAAACTAAAATAGAAGATATGAAAGAATGGTTACGTAAAGATAATCAGTTATAAGAAGGGAAGTAAAGAAGTAGATAACAAAGAACTTCTTGGGTAGCAAAAGACGAAGAAGAAAATGGGGCTGATGTGAGAGAACGGAATAATGATAACAGGTAATGAGTCAAAGGAAAATAATAAAAGATTTAAGTCAAAGGAAAATAATAAAAGTTTTAAGTCATAAGAGAAGATAAGAAAATATCAAGAGTGATTATGCATTTCGCAGACAATTTGCTCATACAGAGATCTTATTATAAGAAAAAAATGATTTGAAAATAGAAAACAAGTACAGATAACGACTTATAACTGAGTAAGCAGAAGAATGAGTGACCAGAAGAGAGAGAGAGAGAAAAAATAAAATAAAAATAGGAAGAATTTTTAAATGAAAGAGAATAGAAGAAAGTATCTAGTTAAACGAAGAAGCAAACGAAGAAGAATGATTACAAGGCAGAGTACAAGAAGTGATCAATCCCCTTCCCGAATTCGCAGCTGCACAAGGCCAGCGACCGGCCGCTTGCCCTGAAGCCCTAACCTACTCTGGGTTGCCCTGCTTCACGCTGCCCTAACCCTGCCTCTCCTTTTTCTCGACCTTTCCCTGCCCTCACCTCTTGTGGCTCTTCTCCTCTCCTCTCTCGTTTCATTTACCTTCACCTTTGGCCTTTCGTTGTGGTCATCGTCGGCAACTTGTTCCTGTGTGTCGCTGTGTTATTGTGGGTTCTATCACCTTTGCTTAGTCACCATTATATTACTTCTTTGGGCGGGATTTCAGGTTTTGGCAAATTTTTATTAGCATCGTTGTCAAGTTTTTGTGGCCATTTTCACTTGTAT
>NC_061829.1:4027715-4032715 GCF_019202785.1 Penaeus chinensis | reverse complement strand
TCCTAAATACCGCGACTAAAGAGCACGCCATCGAGAGGCAACTAGCCCGTCCCCCAGACTGGCCATGAGAACCACAGAGGAACCGCCGCGCCTGACGCTGCTCCAAGAGAGCCTCATGGCGCACACACGCACCCAGTGCATAACAGCGCCAAAGGGAGAGATAGCAAAGGCAAGTACGGTTCAGCACAGACTGTACAGATTGTTTTTGATGGGTTGGGAGTCCCCTGCTGGCGGTCACCACGTTTGGGAGAATTTCCCAAATCAGGCAGAACAAGAGATAAACAAAATGTTTGCTTTTTAACGTGTTTTATTGCCCTGCCAGACTGTGGTTACGTTTAAGCTTTCGGTACATACTGTGTGTGTGCTTTCGTTCAAGATTTTATTTCATTCCTTCTACGTTGCAGAAAATAATTCGAGAGCAGATAATATGTTCCTCTTCCCCTCGTACATTACTACTCTAGACCAGGAAATAATTCGAGTTATAAAGAAAACTAGAGAGCTTCGACACTTTCTTCCTTCCCTCCCCCTTTGGATTCGACACAAGCACCTCTTCAAATCACAAGAAAATCTGAATGAGCCGAAACGTGCAACTAGGTTCCTCCTTAAGAAATCATTTATCATAATCAGAATCTAAGAACGATTTTTTCGCCTGTCGTCTGTGTGTCGTTTACGTTGCCATCGCTATAGTTCCAGTGATCGCTGTGAAAGTTGCTGCTGCCAGGTTTAGCATTGCAGGTTACTGTAGGACGGATGTGCTTATAGATGAAGAGAGAGTACATGAGCATAAATTTGTTGGTCAGTAATCTTCAGTAAAGGAGAGATATCGATTGGCTGAGAGGAGAGGAAATGAGAGTGAGGTGGAATGGGGAAATAGAGAGAGGCAAAGAAAGTTGCAGTTATAAACATACGTATACAGAATGCAAATAGTCTTTCTATGAGCAAATTGGTAAACAATTAGATATATACAGCTGCGAGATCCAAACCCAAAAATTGCCAGCCCTTTCTGGCTCCGTTAGAACCCCCCCCCCCCCACCTCTCCCCCCAAAAAAGTGCAAGGATAGCAAATAAGATTATAAGTCAAACGTCAGTCGCAGGCCCGGCCCCTCCTCCAAAAGTAGCCTGCAAGCACTCGGGCCGCCCGAAGCAGCTGCCCAACCCTCCCGGCGCGGCTCCGCCCGGGCCCTCGATGCGATATCCGTCTCGGCTAACGGTCGACACCGGGTACCCGCCTCGAGCAGGGCGTGTCGGGACGTATAACTGCCCGACCCCCTTTTTGCACACAAGACCGATACAGATCACACGAGCATTCACACGCACACTCACTCCTTAAAACATATACACGCCACACGTACACACAAACATTCTCACGTACACTCACACTCTTTAAAAGACAAGAACACATACATTGCGATACATTTACTTCTACTGATACACAGACATAGGTAAAATTATGTTCACATCTGAGAACATACTCCTTTGCAATCTACTGTATGCTCGGACATTACGACAAAAGAAACAGAATCCTATCAAGCGTTATAAGAGTTAGCTAATCTATTTCCAAATATGGATCAACTCCAGTCAAGCTTACGTACCAAAGTATAAAAACACATCGGTAACTGTTATCTGGGATCTAGAACTAGCGCTTTCCCCACCCGAGGCCTCCACTATATACATAAACAGCTTAACACATGAGATTAATCAGTTGTTTGAATAAACATTAGAACCCATACACTTTGAAACGAATCTTAATGAAAGAATTCTAGTATCTCAGAAAAAAGGGAAATTCTGGTCTAATATAAAGTGTGTGTGCGTGTGCGTGTGTGTGTGTGTGTGTGTGTGTGTGTGTGTGTGCGTGTGTGTGTGTGCGTGTGTGTGTGTGTGTGTGTGTGTGTGTGTGTGCGTGTGTGTGCGTGTGTGTGTGTGTATGAGAGAGAGAGAGAGAGAGGGGGGGGGGGAGGGGGAGAGAGAGAGAGAGAGAGAGAGAGAGAGAGAGAGAGAGAGAGAGAGAGAGAGAGAGGGGGGGTGGAGGGAGAGAGAGAGAGAGAGAGAGAGAGAGAGAGAGAGAGAGAGAGAGAGAGAGAGAGAGAGAGAGAGAGAGGGGGGAGGGGGAGAGAGAGAGAGAGAGAGAGAAGAGAGAGAGAGAGAGAGAGAGAGAGAGAGAGAGAGAGAGAGAGAGAGAGAGAGAGAGAGAGAGAGAGAGAGAGAGAGAGAGAGAGAGAGGTGATAGTGACAAGAACGACAATAATAATAATAATAATAATAATAATAATAATAATAATAATAATAATAATAATAATAATAATAACAATAATAACAATAATGATAAAAATAAAAATAATAACAATATGATAATGATCATCATAAAAAATAACAAAAATCGAATTATGACAAAAATAATCATGCTTACGACAATAATGATAATAGCGATATCGACAACAACAACAATAATAATAACAGTATCGGCATCAACAATAAGATGAAGAAGAATTCGTGAATCAACAAGTGAAGTAATATTCAATCTAATAAGTGAGTGAACGATTAATTAGCGTGTCGAGAGCACAGGAATAAAACCTACACAACGCATACCCACGGGCACAAATCTTCACTTAAGGTTCTCTCACACCTGTTAACTTGGCTTTGATTAATGACAGGTAATGATGCTGGTAAAATTCGATTATGTCACGACTTGAACTTTTAACATTCCAGCTTATCTCTCTCAAGGTGAACCTTTCGAGTAAGGATAACTTCTTCTTATCTCCAGAGTGGTCCTGGATCTGAAATAAATACAGCGTAAGGATAATGTCACTGAGCGATATTATCTCGATACCTGAACTGCGCAAAAAACATAGATGTAAAGACCGAAATTTGATCCAATTTAAAAAGTGACTTGAATTTCCCAGTTCCATTTTTTTTCAATACCTCTGAAAGTACACTTCGAACTCCTCCCGTTCTTCCCTTTTGATCTGTCACCTTCACATAGCTCACACATTTTCTTACTCCGAACATAACCCCCCAACAGTACACGAAAGAAAGCAAGAATGGCACGCTGAAGTCATTCACTTCCTATAAACATTTACATTCAAATTTAATTACCCTTAATAGCCCACCCCCAGCCCCGTAGGCCTCCAACGGGCAATGGTCGACTGAACAATTTCTCTGGCCGTCCGGAAAAGCCCTCGTCGAATATGATATTAATGTTATGATGAGTTTCGACAACACTTTCTCATGGGAACTGCTCTAAGCGATCTTTTGTCTCGGATTATTGTAAAAATTTTGCTACGGTGAGAGTATTGCCGCTAGAATATTATCAATTTCGGTGTCATTTATTGTTTGTTAGTGTGTATGCTTAATTGACTAGATTCACTATAAATGCGTACCTAATATTCACAAGCCAGTATATACGCAAAATATGCGTGTTATCTTCCGTCAACACTGAATATTCATACCATCAGTCCCCAAAAGTAGTTAGCCAATTCCCGTCTGTTGCCGAGTAGTAGTTAGTTTCACTAGTCAGATGGTGCTATCATGTTACTTGCTTCGTTTTCACTTCTCCTAGGCAAGGGTAGGTGAAAGTCATCACCTGCTTAACGGACTACCGAGGAAAAAAATATAATCCTAATATGGAAATTAACCATTTGACTTGTGCTAAAATCGCTTTGTTGAAATAAATTAAGAAAAAAAACATTACTCCAAATATCATACATATTTATTTTTTTATAACACGAATAGTTTACATTCATTTATTTAAACAAGTTCTAATTTCATAATGCATTCTATAACAGTTTTGATTCCATGAAGTGATATACACATAATACCAAGAAAACCTTAAAGGTAGACCCAAAATAGAAATTCCCTATTGGTTATTATCACAAGGACTCTCTCTTTCTCTCACTAGTCTTTCCCTTTTTTCAAATCCTTTTCAACTTTCCCTATCTTGTCTCTATCTTTTTTCCTATCTTTTTTTTTTCTTATTCGTGTTCTGTGCATTTTCAGTTATTTAATCACAATTTACTCAAGTTACAAAACTTCATACAGATTTCAAGATGGTTTTACGAGACTTCAACCTACTAGATGAAATAGATAATGATCCAATCTAAGAAAGACAAGCCTGTTGGTGTTTTTAGGAAGACAGCGTCGTATATGTTCGTTGTAGGATAATCTTCAACGACAGTGTGCAAATTATCAAATGCCAGGAATACATAGTAAGGCAGGATAGGAAACTAGCATACATACAGGCATATGAAATGAAAATTCAAGTGCAGATATGTGCGTTTACATATACAGTATATCTATGTCAACCTATCTATATCTATATACGTGTGTGTATGTATGTATGTATGTATGTATGTATGTATGTATGTATGTATGTATGTATGTATGTATGTATGTATGCATGCATGCATGCATGCATGCATGCATATATATATATATGATACATGTGTATGTATGTACACACACACACACATACACACACACACACACACACACACACACACATATATATATATATATACATGTGTGTGTGTATGTATGTGTGTAAACATAATCGTAATCCATTCGCCACATGGTCCGTGCATCGCTGCTCACTGTCAATGCCATGTCATCGCCACTGTAACAGGAGGCAAGATGATTCCATAACATTGATTTTTATGGCGATGATGTGAACGTTTTCTGCTCCCATGACAGTTAAAGAGAGAATGTCCGTAAGTCACGCACCAGAAGGTTAATTCCGGGTCATGCCAAGCCGTCAAATTCTGCCTTTTGATGATCAAATTAGATTCAAAACATTTCTAAAGAAGGAAATGTAGCTATTACTATCTGGTACTAAAAATAGGGTTGAATTTTCTGTTTAACATTTTTCAGTCAGGTGTGTGTGTTTGTGTTTGTGTTTTGTGTGTGTGTGTGTGTGTGTGTGTGTGTGTGTGTGTGTGTGTGTGTGTGTGTGTGTGTGTGTGTGTGTGTGTGTGTGTGTGTGTGTGTGTGTGTGTGTGTGTGTGTGC
>NC_061829.1:3952715-3960215 GCF_019202785.1 Penaeus chinensis | reverse complement strand
GAAATGTATGAATATCATGAGCTAATGAAAATCATTCGATATTTAGTGGCAACACCACTTACATGTAACTGGGTTTGAATAGAGGGCATGGATGGTAGTTATTTGCCACGTTCCCTTACCATAGGTCATTTTCTTAGTTTTTTTTTTTTTTTTTTTTTTTTTTTTTTTAAATACTACAAGACATGCCTTGTAGTAATTATGAATTGTTAAAAAAGAAGTAAAAATAATGAAAATAGATAACTTTTTGTTCTGCTGGCAACAGGGCCAGACTCAGAAATCACAGGGTAGTTCGAGTGTATGCACAGCATTGGTGTCGAGGAGTTGACGGATATCGGGCCCGGCAGATTTTTGGGGTATGATTACGTGGAAATCCTAGTCGAAACGTTTCTACCAGCGGTGAGAGCCACGGTGTTCCTCGAGCCGGAGCCATTTTACCTCGTCCTCGGTAACACCCTCATCCACACAAGCAGTGTCGTGAAGGCGTGATTTCGGCAACAGTCCGAGATTCCGCTGTCCCACATCCACTCAAACAGCCAGATATTCTCTTTGAGAATGTTTGGGCAGCCATAGGCAGAGACTTCCCCCAAGATCATACCCCCGATCGCCATATTGTCGTTGCCCAAGCAATTACAAGCAATTACGTCCGTCTTAACCAGCATTCGCCAAGCTGATGGCGGTAACACGAAATATTAATAGTTTTATCCATTTCCAAAGTGGAGTGAACAAATATTTAGAAAAAAAAAAAAAAAGTTATTCTAGGGACATGTTACGCTATAACCGAATCTAAATAGGTATGATTAGTAAAAACATTAAAACTTATGGCCCTTGTCCCCTCCCAGAAATAACGCCCCCGTCACGAATAGCAATATCAGTCCAGCTCACAGCACTTTTTTCAACCGTTTTCGTCGTCGTGTCATATTGTTAAGTCAGAAAGAGAACAGTTACTTTTTTAGCGACTGTATGTATACAATCATATATATATATCATATATATGCATATTCATAAATATATATGTATACATGCATACATCTATCTATCTACACACACATATATATACATATACATACATACATATAAGTGTTTGTGTGTGTGTGCGTGTGTGTGTGTGTGTGTGTGTGTGTGTGTGTGTGTGTGTGTGTGTGTGCGTGCGTGCGTGTGTGCGTGTGTATGTTTGTGTGTGTGTGTGTGTGTCTATGTGTGTGTTTTGAGAGAGATATATTGAGAAATATATTTATCCTTAACATTTTATTTTTTGGCAAGAGGTCATATTATATATGTCTAAATACTAGGGGAGAACAGAACTTGTTGTGTTTTGGAAGATGTCTGGTTATATACTTTTTGTATACTTTGATACTTTGTTGTGCTGAAATCAAGTAAATATCAATAATTTAAGAGAATAGGTACCTCATGTTTATGTCATTAGACCCCCCTCCCACACACACACACACATACACACACATATATAAGCACATCTGAGAACACGTGTTACATATTTATAATGTATACTCATTATCCTCAAATTCCTAAATCTCTCATAATGCATTATAAGTAGGTCACAGTTGGCCAGGAATACGAAATGAAATGTAAAAATGATTAAACGTAATTCACAGATAAATGTATTTGCTTCATCTGATATTTAGAATTTGAAACGTACGCTAAATATATTATTCTGGCCTCTTGCTCGAGTGTGGAGATAAGTATACAGGAAAAATGCTTTTTCTCCTTATTTGTTTCGTGTCTAGCTAGTACAAATAACAACTTCATTACTATCACTCTTGTCATCAAAATATGAGTTTTATTGTTTCCACTGCTGTTGTTGTCACAATCATAAATAATACTACACTTGTCTTGGCTGCAGTGCCAATGTATATAAATATTTTTTTCATCACTGTTGCTGGAACTGTTAGTATTGCTTATTAATCATTATTACAGTCATTATCCTTATCATAATCAGAAGAGCAGCAGCATCAGTAGCATTATTATTACCATTATTTATATTGTCATTATTATCATTATTTTGATTAGTGTTATCGTCAACATGTTTGCCATTATTATCACAAGGGTTTCTATGCTTTCCAAACAGGCACTTCACATTATCACCGCCAAACCAGTATATTACTTGACGTCGCGACCTCTGACATAAAGGCAGAACGTATTTGGGTCAAACGTTTATGTTACAATATTCTACAGTCTTACTCACGATATACCCCCAATAGTGAAAGCTTTAACTGCGAAGCACTTATCAAAATTATCTGTAAATGCCGAATATAATTCCTTCGTCAGATAATTGATATAAAATCGTTTGCGAGGCAATAACACATGACTCATTTCTGTGCGGAAGACTAACAAGTAAACATTCTTAAAGTAACCATAAACACGATAGTCTCACCACAAATGACCATTAAAAAGTAAAGAGGTTGTTACGTCTATGGTCAGACAGTTTTCTAAACTGGTGTGAGCATTCCAGGCCATTTGGCGGGCAACTAATAAATGAAATAAAATGGTATAGCAAACTTTTTTTCCCCTAAACCACAAATAAGACAGACAGTTATGAACTTGGGTTCGGGTGTCAAATGCTGTTGATACTTGCTGTGGACGTGTTTCAATTTCCGTGTGCGTTCGTCTGTTTTTTAGTTTATTGATTTTTCTCTCTCCCTTTGTATGTGCGCTGGATTGAGAGGGAGGGGCGGGGGAGGGAGGGAGAGAGAGAGAGAGAGAGAGAGAGAGAGAGAGAGAGAGAGAGAGAGAGAGAGAGAGAGAGAGAGAGAGAGAGAGAGAGAGAGAGAGAGAGAGTGCGCTCGCTTGATTGAGGGCAAAGAAGAAATTCAAATTTCTTTACTATCCTCAATCTAAGTGACAATTAAAAAACAAAAACAAAAAAAAAAATCACACACTTCATACAGAAGGTAAGGGAAACGTAATGTTATAGATATCAGACGGTGCTATTAATCACTGTCATACAACATGGTGCCTGACAGCAACACACATAGGTTACAGCGTCACTGATGTTGTGTGACAAGACCACAGCCAGTTTAACAATTGGGTAATTGCTAATTTCGTTCTATCAATTCACTGAGAAAATGAAATCTAAAAATGATGCCTCCTCATGTAGCATATGTTGCTCTGCAAAGATCGTCTCCGGTTAATTTCGTGTGTGTGCATATATATATATATATATGTATATATATACATATATATATATGTATGTATGTATGTATGTATGTATGTATGTATACACACATATATCTATATACATATATATACACATACATATATATACATACATGTTTATATCCGTGCGCGTGTGCATGAGTGTACGCGTTTATACACACATGCACGCGCATAAGCGTACACACGGATTTGCAAATATTATATTAGTCTTAGGTAGACGAGATAATGGAGTGGTTAGAGACAATAATGCCATAGTCGACATTGAATATGGCGGCTTCGATATACATATATATATATACATATACATATGCATATATATATACATATACATATATATATACGCATACATACATATACTCATATATATGTATGTATGTGTATATGTGTGTGTGTGTGTGTGTATATATATATATATATATATATATATATATATATATGCGTGTGTGTGTATTTATATGTTTATATTTATAGAAATACTGTGTATGTATATATGTATATATATACATACATATATACATACATACATACATACATACATATATATATACATATATATACATATATATGCAGAATACATATGCATATATATATATATAAATATATATATGCCTATATATACATATATATATACATACATATATACATAAAAAGTATATGCACACGACTTTGTGTTATATATATATATATATATATATATATATATATACATATATAACACTAAGTCGATGTCGATTTGCATTATTGTCTCTTCCCACTCACTTATAGGTCATTGCCCGGGCGAAAGAATGAGGAGTAAGCTGTTGTCCATGCAGCAGGCTCCCTCTCTCCACGCGGCTGATGGATCCAAAGGAACGGCAAAGACCGATACGGTTTGGCACCAGCGGCGTCGCAGGAGTTGCCAGAACGATGTCGCAAGTGAGAACGAACTGCCTTCGGGACTCTGGCTCCGGATTTTTTCTGAGGGTTGACTCCCGAAGCCTTTTCATCTTAAAGATGCCACAAGGCAGTGGATTGTTTTGTATAAGGTGGATTCCCATAGCCTTTGACCATACACGGATTGAACTCCAAGGCAGCATTTGTTTTTTTCTATACAGTAATCTGGCACCACTATCGTATCTAGGTAAAACTTGTCCAACTTTATCAAATCCGTACAAAGCCGCACGTAGACTGCGTGCATGCGTGCATGTGACGTGTGTGTGCATCCATGCTCACGCACATCGACCGCGCGCGTGTGAGCACATTCAAGGGTTTTATATATGTATACATGAATATATATAGTATTTACATATATATATATATATATTTTTTTTTGTTTTTTTTTGTTTCCAACAACCATTTATTCCACTGCAGTCATCTCTCAATTCCTTATCGAGAATGTTAATTGGCAGTCTCACACTTGCCTCATTGGATGCCCTTCCTAATAAACCGCGGTTCGGTGCGCTAACACTTGTACCACGTCGGCGGCGGCGGCTTCCCCTACGACACCTGCGTTTGACTTTTCAAGACGATATGTCATTTTCTCGCCGTGAGATCGAGCTATGTATAATATATATATATATATATATATATATATATATATATATACACCCATACATACATATACATATATGTATACATATATATGTGTATATATACATACATATTTATAAATATATATGCACACATATACACAGCATATCTGTATGTATATATATATATATATATATATATATTCACAGACACACTTATATATATAATATATATGTATATTCATATGGATATATACGTATATTCATATGTATGTATATATATGTATACATATATAAAAATATATACACAGATATATACACAGTATATATGTATATATATGTATATGTGTGTGTGTGTGTGTGTATGTGTGTGTGTGTGTGTACAGACACACACATATATGTATATGTAAACTTATATACAAATATATATAAACATATATATATATATATATATATATATATGTATGCATATGTATGTATATATATATAAGCATATGTTCATATGTATATTTGGTTGTGCGTATTTGTTTATACGTATGTATATATCCTACTAGATCTTATTTATTCTTTTCAACATTTTCTGTTGAAAGCGTATTCACTTTGACTGTCATCATCAGTTATTTAATTTGATTATTGCACCTTATCTGCTCCTTTATCATTTTCATTGCATCCTCCATTTCTGCACCTGTTCCCACTATAACCGTTAGGCAGGTAATATGATGCTGGCCATTACAACCACAAATTTTATTTTCTCACAGTTCTCAGTTGCAGTATTCTGGAAAACAAAATGGCTGACCTACTTACTATTTAGTAACGGATGGAGTTCGTTGCGGTTAACTGCATAGCTCAAAGGAAGATTTGGCAAAATATTGAACAATTTCATTGCCTGTTTAAGTGTTGTCATTATCATTTTACCTTGTGTTTCATTATCATCACTAGCTCTCTCCTTCACATTCTCAATATCCATCTATCTATAACATCTCTCTCTCTCTCCCTTCTTTCTTATTTATTTCCATTACTGATCCTACAGCACCAGGAAAACAAGTAACTGAACAAGGCATTGCCGTTCTGACAAATAAGCCTATTGCAAGGGTTGAGATCCATGAAACCCCCAGTTTAGTCCGCATCCATAGCCTCGACCCGGAACGACACCTGTGGCGTCTGGCAGATGGAGTCGCTCGTTTATCTTGTCACGCGGTTCACATATGATGAGGCTTTTCCCCTGTCACGGCATGCACGTTTGTTGTCAAGGGAAGGGGAAGGATCATATCACAACGTTAATGATCTGATATCTTTAAGGCTTTACATAAAGGAGTTCATAAACACACGCACACACACACACACACACGCACACACACGCACGCACGCACGCACGCACACACACACACACACACACACACACACCCACCCACCCACCCACCCACCCACCCACCAACCCACACACACACACACACACACACACACACACATACACACACACACACACACACACACACAAACACACACACACATACACACACACACACATATATATATATGTATGTATGTGCGTGTATGTGCGTATATATATATGTATGTATGTATATAGATTGATAGATGGATATATATATATACATATATATGTATATATTCACACCCATATATATATATTCACACCCATATATAGATATGCACTTAGATACACAAACACACACACACACACACACACACACACACACACACACACACACACACACATGCACACACACACACACACACACACACACACACACACACACACACACGCGCGCGCACACACATATTTATATATATACATATATTTATGCATATATATATATACACACATACATATATAAACATATACATATATATATATATTTATATATTATATATACACATAAATATATATGTATGTATTTTACATGTTTACATATATATATATATATATATATATATATATATATATATTTATATATTATATATACACATAAATATATATGTATGTATTTTACATGTGTACGTTTGTGTTAGTGAGAGAGAGAGCGAGAGAGAGTGGGGGTGGGGAGAGAGAGTGGGGGTGGGGAGAGAGAGAGACAGAGAGACACACACACACACATAGAAAGAGAGAGAGACAGAGCGAGACAGAGAGAGAGAGAGAGAGAGAGAGAGAGAGAGAGAGAGAGAGAGAGAGAGAGAGAGAGAGAGAGAGAGAGAGAGAGAGGAAGAGAAAGAGAAAGAGAAAGAGACAGAGAAAGAAAGAGACAGAGAGTGAGAGTGAGAGCCAGAGCCAGATTATTTGCATAACATATGAAAAATGCGAAACACCTGCTACACTACATAAAAACCAAACAAGTACTTTTTTACCCTATTATAATTTCGTGAATGTTTCATACACGAAAGTGAGTTTGTGTCTTCTGGCGTCTGCTGGGAACTGTCTGAGGTTTGGGCCCGAGATATACACGGGTGATTTTGTGTGTTTCGGAACTTGCCTGAGGTTTTCCTGCGTTTACACCTTAACAGTGTGGTCTTTGGGATTAACACGTCACGCTCTACACTTTTGTGCCTTCTGCTGTAGCTTTCCCAATTACCATGTCATTTATTTATTATTGTTATTATTATCGTTATTATCGATATTATTATCAATATTATTTATTACATTATTATTATTATGGTAATTATTGCTCTTGTCATTATTACTTTTCTTATCATCATTATTACTTTATTCCTTTAATCTTTACTACTAATAGTACCATCGTTATTAATATCAATAATATCATTATGATCTTTATTGCTATTAGCTTTGTTATCATTAATATTATTA
>NC_061829.1:3940215-3942715 GCF_019202785.1 Penaeus chinensis | reverse complement strand
CATCATTACAGCCATTAAGACGTGGTGAGATACAGGAGTTCAGTCGTGTGAGTTTTAAACATTTTTTTGTGTTGTAAATTATTTGGATATGAACTTTTAGGTTAAACTAGACGTGTCTACTTGCCTTGATTTTATCTCCCCCTTTCTGTCTTTGTTTTCATAGGCGCAAATATACTAATATGCAGAAATATGCTAATATGCAGAAATAAACTAATATGCAGAAATATGATGATAAACACAAATATTTAAATATGCAGAAATATACTAATATGCACATATATACTAATAAGCTGATATACATAAATATACTGATATGCTAATATGCAGAAATATACTAACATGCACAAATATACTAATACACAAACTTAGTACGAAATACAGATAGATATCAATTACTGACAGGTATTTTGTCCTCACTCTTTGGCCTAACAAGCATTTTTACTTAAATACGCGAAATCAGAAGCCAACAGTAAACAATTTAGAATCCCTCTGTAAAGATAATACAATTCCTAAAAAAAAAAATGAACACAGCTAAACACATACTCTAAGCGTCTGGATTTCATGCATAATTGCCAGCATAACGGTGATTATGCTAGAAGCACAAGCAAAAGAGTTCTCGGGGAAGCGCGTTCTACTCACCAGTGAAGACACACCACGGGCTGTCGGCCACCGTGATGGGGGCAGGTGTACACGTGTGGTTCCTCCTCACACCACCCGTTCAAGATGGGCGTATCCGGGGGCGTGTGGTATTGGCGAGGAGGACTCGGAGGAGGAGACGACGACGGCCGAGGAGGTCGCGGGCGTGGGCGGGAGCAAAAGTGACCCCGCTCGAGCTTGTGCCACATCTCGAGGAGGTACTGACGACCCAGCCAGAAGACAAAGTGGACGCGAGGCTGGAAGTAGAGGCGCTGAAGAGCGACCTGGCCCATCCCGACGCTGCGATACCGCCTCACGCCCCTCCTACTCTGGAAATCGCATTCTGCCCGACACTCCACAGGAACACATACAGCGAGGCTGCGTTGTTACTGACCGGCTGTCATGTAATGGTTCCTTTGGAAATCAAAGGCCCAGCGGCAACGAGAATGATTTCCCGGGCTATTACGGAAACCTTTCTCTAGTAGGTTTTGTAAAAAGGGCTTCTCACTTGTGTTTAAACCAAGGTTTTTCTCTTCATCTGAGTTAAGATAAGAACGTTTGCAAAGGTCTGATTTACCAACACTAAAAGCAACACACACTATCTTATATGACTCGTATATCTGGTCGATATATTACAACTGCATTTTCTTTATTCCATCTCTAACATAGGTTGATGCACCTGTGCTTGCATTAGAACAGGCATTGTAATTTTCCGTTACGAAAAACTTTCAAATTGGGAATCACTGACTTTATCCGCGTTGCATTACTTTTGTTTCATTAAATAATCTCTATACACAGCTATTGCCTTATCAGATTACATATATGTTCATGTCCCACTGTTTATAGGGTGATTACTTG
Source organism: Penaeus chinensis (assembly GCF_019202785.1). NCBI lineage: Eukaryota > Metazoa > Arthropoda > Malacostraca > Decapoda > Penaeidae > Penaeus > Penaeus chinensis. Next base: position 3,941,221 of record NC_061829.1, on the reverse strand, counting down.
GGTAAATTTTTATCAAGCGTTTCCTTAGTTTCGTTTTTCCCTGAATAGCTAAAATATTGTCACTGATGCTGGTTCACTCTTCACATATAGAAAATGATGACATCACAGTAATTATATGCCGTTCATTTTGCCAAACATTTACCAAATACACTATCCATATATCACATTTCCTTGCTGACTGTATTTTCACAATCACTTGCTAAGTCACTATTTGCTTTGTAGAAGTGAAAAACAACACATCTCTTTTCTTCGTGTATTCTCATCACTATACAAATACCACACATAAAGACGGATTACAAATGTATTATGACGCGGGTAATCCATTACACACCAGCACAACAAAAAGGTCTTGGACCACGTCTACTTTTATTCTTGCCTTTCTCTTTTCATAATCTTTTAATTTACTCCACGTACTATTTTCTCCTTCCTTTGTCTCCCATTCTCTTCCTTTTAAGGATACGAAGGCACAGTGCAAACGTGTTCTCTCTCTCCGTTCCGCGGCGTGAATGTCAGCGAGTCAGCGAGTCAGCGGCGGTCTTACACTCTTCGCTCAGTCTTGGCGCGCTCACGGGTGTGCGTTCGTACGTGTGTGAATTCGTCGGTGGGAAAGGGCTGTGTACGTGAATCTGTCTCGGCTTTTCGCATGTTCGTAAAGCCGCTGATGAGTTCATTTATTTCATGTGGGAGCATTTCTGAGTTTGTACCTTTCGTGCGTGCTATATACTTCCTCTCCTTTTAACTCCCTTCATTAATACCACCACAAAACATACCGATTTACAAAGCAACAAAAACACAAACAAGTCGTTTGGATACATAAAATCCCTAAAAAGCAGCCGAGGAGGCTGAATATCAGAAAATAACAGAGAAGGGAACTCTCACACGCTGCTTAAACTCTCCGTCGTCAGTGGGCCAACAGATGGCGCTGTTCGTGGCGGTGCTGGAGAGTGGACGGAACACATAACAGCTGCCTATTCGGCCTTCCTTGTGTAAGTGGGCCGGCCTCTCG
>NC_061829.1:3922715-3925215 GCF_019202785.1 Penaeus chinensis | reverse complement strand
CCTGGACGAGCCGAGATCCACGTACTGCAGCGTGGACACACCGACGGCGGTGATCATCGCGAACATTACGACGAACACTCCGGCGACTACTGGCTCGGGCACGGTTACGAACAGTGCTCCGAATTTGCCAAACATTCCGCACACGATCATGATGACGGCACTGTACTGGACCACACGGAGGCTCCCCACCTACGGGCATAGTGTTTAGAAGGAGAGGGATGGCGTTAATGAGTGTACGGTAGATAGGGATACAGAAGGCCATGGTGACTGCCTGTACTGCATCACACTCAGGCTCCCCGCCTATGTACGGTGTAGTAGAGAGGGTAATTATGCACTGCTGTGGAGTGATGTTATATATATATATATATATATATATATATATATATATATATATATATATATATATATATGTGTGTAGAGAGAGAGAGAGAGAGAGAGAGAGAGAGAGAGAGAGAGAGAGAGAGAGAGAGAGAGAGAGAGAGAGAGAGAGAGAGAGAGAGAGAGAGAAGGAGAGAGAGAGAGATATATACATACACACACATAAACACACGCACGCACGCACGCACACACACACACACACACACACACACAGACACACACACACACACACACCAATGCACCAATATATTTAAGCCAGTCAACTACATTTAGACTTCTTTTCTCTATCCATTATCTTTCCTCTTCCCACCCGTTCACCCAGCCCACCTTCGTGATGCTGATGGCGCCGATGTTCTGCGAGCAAGAGGAGGTGCCGCTCCCGGTGCCCATGAGGCCGGCGAGGACGCAGCCGAGTCCTTCGATGCCGATGCCCCGGTTGATGGCATGAGTCGGCGGAGGCGGTGCTCCTGGTGGGGCGAGGAAGGACACTGTATTCGCTTTTTCGTTTTTGTCGTAGTGAGTCAGATTTTACTAGGACTTCTGTGTCATAATTGTCGTTTTCTTTAATTTAGATTCCTTTTTTTTCGTTTCACATTTCCAAAGAACAACCAAAGTAAATCATATCTGAATGTTACTACTTTCTAAAGATCCTATAATCAAACGATGTACCTGGCCATCAGAACCACCTAATGACTGCTGTTCTAATATGTCATTATTGCTGTTCACATTGTGTAATAACAATTGACGAGAAAGCCCAATTTACCTCTGACTTATCACAAGCTTTATTCATGCCATGGAGCCTAAACTCTCGTGTAGCTGTTTAATTCTTATTCTTCTGTAATGTATTCTATTAAAGTAGATGTTTGTTTATATATAAAATATTACCAAACATACGATACCATTATTTTTTTTTATTATTATTATTTCCTTTTTTTTAGAAACGCATATCGACAACATTACAGTAAACCCTTATATTACGAAGAAGTTGGAAAGTTTTTACTCAACCAGACATCAAAAATAATTCGTGATATTCTGAGTTCCCTTAGTATCTTAGTGTCTCATTATTTATATTTTTTTGTGAAACTTCCGGTTCCTAATACCTTTCTATTTTTTATGTCTTCACAACTTACCATCATCCCCGTTCCCTTTTCTAGCTTACCTGTTATCCTTGCACAGGCATAGTAATCGCCGACACTCTCAATAATCGATGCCACAGTGCCAGCCAGCATTCCTACTACGCCGGCGGCACTGACGCTTGGCATTCCCCACTGTCCTGCAGGAAATGTAAAAAACAGGGTTAAAGAGGGAAGGAGGAAGGAAGAAGTGTAGGTTGGTTCATAAAACAAGAAAAGTGGGGATATTGTGACTTTAAAAAATAGGCAATATAGTAATTAAGGTATTGATTAAAATATTAATTGGCAAGGAAGATTTCCATGTAGGCCCTATAACAAATCATATCTCCAGCAAAACACAATTCAAATTCGCACAAAAACGCAAGCTACGGCACACAAAACAATACCCTCCCCCTCCCCCTCCCCCACGCCTTCGGCACCTTCTCTCCACCCACCGCATCCAGCGTGACAGAACCTCATGACAACCCTTTCCATCTACCCACCGCTCGCCCCAACGCCGCCGCCCTCATCTACAAAGCAGGACTAGGTGAATCGGTGCCAAAGTAGCGATACTTTCGATGATGATGCCTAGGGATCAGTATACCGATTACTGAAGAAAAATGATCCAATCTGGTTGTCTTAGAAGGGAAATGAAGTAATATTAGTATGCAGAGACACAATTGTTTAGAGTGCTGAAAGGCGAGGATTATATACTTGCGTCTGTGCCTTTGCCTGTTTCTCTCGTCGTCCTACGTCATCGGGCGTGACCGCTCTGTATAAGACTAGCTAGACAGTCACACCACCGGCCTTGACCAGTGACTATTGTAACCATGGTGTGCTTAATCATGCATCCTGGTCTTTGAATATACTTGTATGAAAACGAAATTTACATTTAACAAAATGTGGCATTTTCTGCTGAATATTTGTTTGCATTATAAAACGTTATATAAAGTTATAAAACCTTTTTCATCAATAATCTCCTTCTACCATTTTTTTAAATGTATGTATGT
>NC_061829.1:3910215-3912715 GCF_019202785.1 Penaeus chinensis | reverse complement strand
ATGACACAAACACAGTGACGTGTACATAAAGATGAAAGGAAAACAGTCACAGTAAGAAATGGATATGAACCGTAACGTTTCGAACTCTTCACGACTTCCTCTTCAGACGAATAATAAACTGATATGGATCCCTTCGGTTTATTATTCGTCTGAAGAGGAACTCGTGAAGAGCTCGAAACGTTTACGATACATATCCATTTCTTACTGTGACTGTTTTCCTTTCATATATATATATATATATATATATATACATATATATGTGTGTGTGTGTATATTCATTTATATGTAAACATATATTCACTGAGGAACCATCTCTTATCTATGTTTACACACACACATGCATACACACGCGTGCGCGTGTGTATGCATGTGTGTGTGTATGCGTCTACGTATGTGTGAGCAATGTGCCTTGTCTATATTATTTCTTAGCCAAAAACATTATTCATCAGAACCTGGGACAAATAAGATATAGTTGTATATATTTCTTCATATATTGCATTAACCCATTGCCGTCGGGGAAAATGAACAAAAAAAAAGGGGAAAATGCTGTGCTTTATTATATTTTTGTGAGATGGCCCTGCTACTGCTTAGCCTCAAAGGAGTCAATTAGTATATCTTGTGACCTTATCTGATTGCACCTTTCCTTGAATTGGCGGGAAAAACGTATTTTTTACTAGTGCTATGAATATCGATGGTATTATTTTTATTATAAATATTATAATTACTATAATGCCATAAACATTAGTAACAGCGAAATAAGATAACGGAAAATATTTTCGTAAATAATTGAAAAGGATGAACGGGCGAGACAGGCAGTACTCGTAAGTGGCTCATTGGTGACTTAGTACAAGTGTAGCCATCTATGTGCAAACACAATTAAACAAGTAAACTCACAGTGGGCCCGTCGGCAATGGGTTAAGAGAAAAAAAGGATCATAAGAAATAGAAAAATTTCTCAACAAAAATAAAAAACACACTCCTAAATAAACATTAATGTTCCTCCAACCTTCTTCCCGCGTACTTACAACGAATAAAGGTCCATAGGAGACACTTCCCCTCACGCGAAGTTCCTCCTTCGCTGTGAGCAGAACCAACACTGGCCGCGACTGACAATAGTGCTGCGGCTTCGATCTGTGTCGCTAGTCGTCTCAGTGACTGTTCTCTTTCTGTATCCCTGCTTTTGTCTGGCTTACTATAGGACCGTATGTACGTATATTTGTACACACACACACACACACACACACACACACACACACACACACACACACACACACACACACACATACACACACACACACACACATACACACACACACACACACACACACACACACACACACATATATGTATATGTACATGTATCTGTATCTGTATATGTATACATATACATACATATATATGTATGTGTATACATATACATATACATACCTATATACAAATATATATATGTATATGTATATGTGCATATATATATATATATATATATATATATATATATATATATATATATACATATATACATATGTGCATACACACACACACACACACACACACACACATATATATATATATATATATATATATATATATACATAATAATAATTCCTAAAAGCGGATATAGTACAGAATACAGGGAATAACTGTCGCCTTAGAGTCAGGTGTGCTACTCTACAATAAGGCTTTTATGTATGTGAGTGTATAAGATCGTAATTTTCTGTGCAGTCACGTTGAGGAGGCTATAAGACGTCATTTGTCTTGTGATGATGCATACAAGTATTTTGTTGTCGGGGTGATACGAGACAACAAACTAACTTAGGAAATGAAGCTGCACTAAAAATAACCCTTAGTAAGATTACTGATTCTACTTCATGCTGATATTTTAAGCTGTCATTTGTGCTTTCTTCACTAGCTAATTATGATGAGTCATAACTTTATCCATTATCCACTTGGTTGTGTAAATACTCTATCCTAACGATTAAATAGCACTATGTAGAGAATATCATCAGAGGAATATATTAACTTTATTTCAGACACTGGCCTTGTTTTTCATGTAATATAAATATATCCTTAACTGCTCAGGTAAGATATATAGGGTAAACTGTCAATATTAGAGTATTAGGTATTTTTTTTTTTTTTTTTTTTTTTATACAGCCATTCATTCCACTGCAGGACATAGGCTTCTCTCAATTCACTATTGAGAGGTTATATGGCAGTCTCACCCTTGACTGATTGGATGCCCTTCCTAATCAACCGCGGTATCGACTCTGGTGGGGAGGATTGGCTGGTGTGTCGATGAGACCGTCACAAGTGACCATTACGGCACTATAACTACCCTCATGGATGCTGGCCCAGCCGAAATCCTAAGACCAAATCCAAGATGGAAAACAGACAAGGCCAACTGGCAGGCGTTTCAAAACGCCTTGGCCCTCTGTCTGAGATGCAACAATCCCCCACAAAGCGAAAATGTGGAAGTGCTCGAAGCCAGCCTGCTAAACGCCATT
>NC_061829.1:3897715-3900215 GCF_019202785.1 Penaeus chinensis | reverse complement strand
CAAATATCTTGGTGTTATGGTGACTGCCCCCCACCTTATGTCCCACAACTCACGTTTTACCAAGGATATTGTTCAAAACATCAAGGAACGATGCCTTGAGCGTTTAAGACCATTGCAATACATAAGTACATAACTCCCTGAGAGTCCTAAGGTTGATGTATATCTCCCTTGTTAAGTCCATGATAGACTATGCAAGCCCAGTTCTTAGTATGCTGCCACCGAGTGCCCTCAAACCCCTTGGAGGTTTACAGAACAAGGCCATGAGAATTATACTTGGATGCCCAATGACAGCTAAAGTTCTCGTCATGAGGAAAGAGTTAGACCTCCCTTCTATTCACAGTCGTGTCATCCAAGTTAACACCATACTTGGCATCAGACTCCTGCAGCTTCAGCCTAGACCACAAATCTCCTATAGCCTATCAAATGAGATAAATTATAGAGTTAGGTATGCCCGACCTCGATACTCCAATCTCATACAGTCCAACTTAGAATGGAAAACTAAAACTGCTCATACTATCATGTTCTTCAATGTATGGAACAACGAAGCTATTAATATTCCAGATACAGTAATTGCTGCTCCTTGGCACAGAACTCATGTACATGCTTATATTGATAAATTAATAGGGTCTAAATCTTTGGCTTCAAAAATGGAACTAAAAGCTCACTACTTGAAATATATAGATGGCATTCTACATCCCTCTCATGGTACGCCCCCACTTGCAATCTACTGTGATGCCTCCACTGATCCTCATGGATCAACAGGGATTGGTGTGCTAATTCCTGATATAAATTTTGAAGAAAGTGTGTGCTTTACAACTGGACAAGCACAACTGATGCCGAGTCAGTAGCTATACATCATGCCATTAAGAAAGGTAGTGAGCAGCAGCGACACCTGGCTGTCTTTACAGACAGCCAAGGCGCTCTACAAAGGCTTACTGCATTTAATCCAGAAAACATGATAACTAGGAATATCCTTCACCAAATTTCCAAACTATCAGAACGGGGTACTCAAGTGTCACTATACTGGATACCCTCTTATATAGGAATATCACTATGTGACAAGGTTGATCAATTAGCCAGGTTAGCACTTTCCCGTGAAGATCCATATTATGTAATACCACTATCTCTCAATCAAATGAAAAAAACGAGTTATCAACTGTCTTAGAGATTATGAGGGTCAGGTATGGACCACTGAAAAGATGAAAAAAGACGGACATGGTACTATCTGGCATTACGAGAGTATTGCTGGGACATCAAATTTAGACAAACCCTATAAAATCTATCACGGACTCTCTAGGAGACAACAGGTTACATTAACTAGGCTACGCATAGGATATCAGTACACTATGCAACATGTACAGGATGCAGTTTTGGATGCAAAACCTGTTTCATATCACCACTGCAAACTGTGCAAGGCACCCAAGTCGCATAATCTCACTCATTACTTACTCTGTTGCATAAAGACTGCATCCTATCGATCAAGTAGTACTGTTCACAGATTAGCACTTGTTGATTATATTAACTTTATTATAGACACTGGTCTTGTCTTTGACATGATTAGTGATATAAACGGTTTTTTACCAGCCAGATGATATTTTAATACAGTGATAATAGCACAGCCCCTCAGGCATGTATGTAACACTAATGTTTGACTGATGGCCCTCTACAAAAATAGAAGCACAGCCAGTTTGGATAGATGCTTTGGTATCTTACCCTGGCTTTTTGCAGGGCATGTACACTGTTCTGTAAATAAATGTTATCAAATCAAATCTCTCTCTCTCTCTCTCTCTCTCTCTCTCTCTCTCTCTCTCTCTCTCTCTCTCTCTCTCTCTCTCTCTCTCTCTCTCTCTCTCTCTCTCTCTCTCTCGCTCTCTCTCTCTCTCTGTCTGTCTTTCTGTCTTTCTGTCTCTCTCTCTGTCTGTCTGTCTCTTTGCATAGAATAGACCACGATAGATCTCTTGTGAGCTTTTTATGGGTGCCTTCTCACGTAAGGCTCGAGGCCAATGAAACTGTGTACAATCTTGCTGAGACTGCTTGTGCCCTGGACATGCCTAATATACATGCTACCCCCTCCCTCTGGTGTTACAGAAAAATTATATACTACGAATATGTGGCAGGTGTCTCAAGCAGAGGACGTGTCCCATTGTTCGTCTTGCAAATTGTGCGACCTTCCCAATGCCAACACTCAACACCATCAAGGAGTGCCCCTTAGCGAAGTACTTGCTGCCCCAGTAACAAGATCGCATTTATGTTTGTAAATACTTACTGCAGTGTGACAATTTAGACACTATTCTTGTGAATCATCCTCATTTTGGTGGATATTAGCCATTTACTTTTGTTTCTCTGCGTGCGCTCGCGCTCGCGGGTGTGTGTCTGTGTGTGTGTTTTGTGCGAGTGCGAGTGAGAATGTGAGTATGCATATTCATATAAATATGTGTATATATAGTTCACACACACACACACACACACACACACACACACACACATATGTATATATATA
>NC_061829.1:3847715-3852715 GCF_019202785.1 Penaeus chinensis | reverse complement strand
ATTATATCTTGCGAAATCAAATGCATGGTATCTGTTCCACGCGTCCTTTTCATATTTAATACAGCATTGCAGAAAATATGGTAATATTTCCCTAATACTTTATAGAGGTATAAAGACAAACTCATGCAGTGAGAAAGGAATACATAGATAGGTATAGATAAAGGCTGAGAGAGAGAGAGAGAAAGAGAAAGAGAAAGAGAAAGAGAGACAGAGACAGAGACAGAGAGAGAGAGAGAGAGAGAGAGAGAGAGAGAGAGGGAGAGAGAGAGAGAGAGAGAGAGAGAGAGAGAGAGAGAGAGAGAGAGAGAGAAGGAGATAAGGAAAGTAGTCTTTTCATTAGAACTTCAAATAATAGAACAAGCATGAAATTTCCCAAAAAGAATATAAAATTTCAAATTGCTTTTGTTGCAAGCAGGGAAATAATGGCTATAAAGACCTATTTTATTAATCGCTCGAGACTAAAATTCGTTAAAACTTCGGTGTTAATCTTCATGTGAAAAAGAAAACGATGGTAAAGTTCAGGGGGAGTTAAGTTAAATCCTTATGACTTTAGTGTTTTTATGTGCCTTTGCTTTTGGTATATAATTGGGTTTAATTTTCACTGCGGATCGCGTAGTAGTACTGGTCCCGCCGCACAGAATGAAACAGATATGGACTGACTCTAAGTGACTTCATTAGTATTAGAGAGAAAGAACAAGAGAAAGAGAGAGGCCGAGGGAAAGTGTGAGTGAATAAGAGAAAGGAAGAGAGAGACCGAGAGAGATAGAGAACGAGTGAGTGAATGAGAGAAAGAGAAACCGAGTGAGTGAATGAGAGAGAGAAAGAGAAAGAGAGAGAGAGAGAGAAAGAGAAAGAAAAGAAATAAAGTACGAGAGAAAAACAAAATGTGTAAGTGAGTGACAGAGATCAACTGAACTGAAAGACCAGAAAAAGAAACCTATAACCTAAACATCGGATAACGAAAACTTCCTTATTCTTAGAAAAAAATAGAAAAAAATAAAGAAAGAACTAAGATAAATAAAAATCCGTCTTTAGTACACCTAGCACTACTCTCCTCTCTGACCTTCGACCCACAAGACGGGTAGCGAGCATATGTCAACAGAGGGCCTGATATTTAGTGAAGTGAGTGAAGAATTCGACTCATTTACACTGTGTTCCCTCGTTTGGTAAAAAGAAAGAAAATGAGTGAGAAAATGGCTGAAGGCGCGAGAGAGAGAAAGAAAATCGCATTGCAATAAAACCAGGGTTGGTTCAGCTGAATGAGAGTGGAATGTTATGGGATAGAGAAGAGGGGTTTGTGGTTTTGGAAAAAAAAAAAAAAATGAAAGAAAGTGAACAAATGAAATACTTTTCTCCTCTTAAACGTTATTGAGACAAATCAAATCAAACCCAAAGAAAAAACCGAATTAAACATATTGTAATGTCAATGATAATGATGATAATAATAAAAAAATATTTACATAAAAGCAACAATGATAGTAACAAAACAAATATTGATCAAAATGTTTCACTATCTACCTTATAGTAACTACTTTTTTTTCGGTTTTCGGCAACAGTGACCCGCAATGTAATTTTCAGCTGGAAATCAGGAACGATGTCGCTGAAAATTTTAAAAGATCCCTTACCATTACAATGGAGTTTAAAGGATTGTTCAAGAGAAAGAGAGAGAGGCAAGGTAGAGGAGAGAGTCGGCATATTAAAAAATATATATATATATATATATTATCATACTAATGTTGATAATAATAAATTGACCACACGATGAGGAACGTTCTTGATATCTGAGACGGGACTAAGGCGTATCATAGTCTGCATCCATAGGTACCAACTGCAGTCTGAACCAATCAACAAAATAACAATGAACTGAAAAGAAAGCGTATGAAAGACTTTTAAAGAATAAAGGAAAAACTAGAATAATTTCGCTAACTGCTCTACGTGACCCGCTCGAACACGCCAACATTAGGGATGCAGCGCTCGAAGACAAGCCTCACGCGTCACCTGCTGTTCTCGCCACCGTGACTTCGAGCCCAGCTGTTGGTCATCTGTGATGTACGCTGCCCTCGCTTAGCAATGAAAATTCTCCCGGGCAACCTGCAACTAGGAGGTAGGAAGGGTGACAGAGGAAGGCGTCGGAGGAGGGGGCGAGGGAGGAAAAGGAGGGCGGGGGGATTGGTTGAGAGGGGGGGGGGGAGAAGGGGGGCGAGGGAGGAAAGGGAGAATGGGGGGAATAGGTTGCGAGGGGGAAAGGAGGAGGGCGAGAGAAGGAGAGGGAGGAGGGGGGGTATGAGGGGAGGGGGGAGAGGATGAAGGAGGAAAGGGAAATAGGAGGTAGGGAGGGGAATGTTGATAAGAAGAACGAGAGAGGGAAGGGAAGAGAGGTGAGGAGGGAAAGGAGGGAGAGGATAAGGAAGGAAAGAGACAGAGGGGACAAGGGAGGGGGGGACCGGATAATGGACTTGATGCCTCTTGTAAAAAGGACTTTTGGATATACTGAGTATGATTGGTTTTCCCTCTCCGTTAAAGGCTCGTTTGAGAGATTACTCGTCTTGTAGTGGAAGTGAACCGATACCCCTTTACGAAAACACATGTGAAAAATTCCCTCCCATTTCCCTTTTCTTTCCCTCGTTCCTTTTCTTCTTCTTTCTTTTGCCCCCTCATTTAAGGCTCCCTGTTAAATGAACTTCAGAATCGACGTGATTGACGTGAAAAGTGACCTCCAACATTTTCACTTTCTTGCGAAATCTTCGGAACAAGATCCTCAACTTTCCAAACTTCAGCAGTTCTGTGGCTGCCAAACTCTCGATTTTTATCCCTATGTTTATAAAGTTCAGATATTTTTCAATGCCTTTTTTTTCCCTTCCAATTCACCCCCCCCCCCCCATTGGCGGAGAGAGAGGGGAGATTCTTTCTTTCTCTTCATCGATGCTAATAATAGGCTCGTTTATTCCCGTGTTAATTGAGGCTTCAAATCCACTTGGTTGTGTTGCTGAACTATATATCTTCTACGTGTCAGTAAGAAGGAAAAACCAAGATTTAGTGTAAATGCTAATTTGGTCACTATTTAGTTTATTCTCTTCATTTTGCTTCCGTATAAATTCTCGCTCGGGCTCGTTCTCCTCAACATCACCGTTTCTTTCACCTTTCTCTTCTTTCTGGCTCTCTTCCCTTCTCTCTCTCTCTCTCTTTCCCCTTCTTCTTCTTCTTCTTCCCCTACGTCTTCCTCTTTTTTTCTAATTATCTTCCACTGTGCTACTTTCTCCTTCTGCTCCTCCCTCTTCCTCTGCATTCCTCTCCTTTCTCATTGTATCCCATTTCGTTTCTCCTCACGGGCAAAGCACACTCACAAAAATGCATAAATATATATTCATACATTTCACAACTCTTAGGTTGTTTACTCCGGGCTAAGTGTGTAGCGGGGCGTAGACAAAGTATAGTTTCATGTGTCTGGTTGAGTTCGGGCTCGATCGAGAGTAAAAAAAAATATTCCGGAAAAAAAATCGTCTGCAGTGAACAGTTGTAAGGTTCCAGGCAGAACTGCATAAAATATTTTTCTTTCTCGGAACCTTGGAAACAGGACAAAAAATTTATGTTAGGTAAAAATATTGTGTACAACAGTTCTACCAATAGTACGCATTTTTTTTTTTTTTTTTTTTTTGAAGGGCTTTTAATTTATTGGGTCTGGAGAAAGTTTCCAATAAAATATCGTAATTTTGTTGTTTGATTTCTTTTATTTTTGGCAAAGATGGACTATGCAAAAAAGAAAACAAAAATCAAACAACTTTGTGATTAGCTATTAGCTTTGATGCATTCTACAACCTGAGGACATTAAACTTACTCTTGTATGAACTTTTGTTCTGTTGTGAAAAAATCAAGAAACAATATTTGTAATTGCATAGAACAGTTGTCTTTTATCACGTTTTGCTGAAAATTTTCTGCCAAGCCAAAAAAAATTCTGGGAATCTAGTTCCCGGGTTCCGATACTTTTTGCATCTCTGGTTCCAGCATTCAGCTTTAGTCAGAACCAGAATTTAACACAGATGTCATTTGTTTTTCTGACTGGGACTGAGCGAAAGTTCTATGACGGTATATTTATTGAGCAAGTTGCACTTATTAGGGAGGCCTACAAATAATTCAGTTACGATTTTTTTTTTTATAGATGCGTACATCACCAATTTAATCACAGCGGGGGTGATGCACGTGGAAACCAACACCAGATGTACTAAAAAATAACTCATGAACATTTACCCCTAAGATGGCGTCCCAACTACATAAGTATTTTTAAGCAGAGTATTAGCACGAAAAAATACACCAAACCCTAATTTAAACAAGTTAATCTCCATTCTGGGTTGGAGATTAAAAAAAAAAAAAAAAAAAAAAAAAAAAAAAAAAAAAAAAAAAAAAAAAAAAAAAAACTTGGTGTAAGAAACAAGTAAAAAAATAAAATAACACCAAAAGGGCATAGATCACGAAGACAGCCTGAACACCCACAAGGTCAGGCAGGAATCGACCAAGAAGGTAAAAACGGCAAAAGACAAGCTAAAATGGTCCTCAAAATATGGGCGAATATGTGGAAGCTCTTTCTCTCAGGAGGTACGGATCCTCAAGCTGGGGAGAAAAACAAACAACCAATCATAAAAACAACAACAAAAGAAGTAATAACTCAGCTTAAAACAGGAAATGACACATTGGAGGTACGGATTCGCAAGCAGTGTCCCTTCTATGTGAGTGGTCCTTCTATGCTCTGACCCTTTGATTTTACAAAGTGCTGCTTTGGGATTTCGTGAAAGAGTGCACCCTGCAGATGGCAATGCTGCATGTCACACGTCAAAGTCCAACAGAGACCAGGTGTCTCCTACACACAACCATAAGATAGTACTTAGCTTGCGAAACCTCGAATTCGTTAATCCTGGCGCGAAGCGAGGTAAATCCAAAGCGAACACAAATCGGAACCACTGTACACTATAGAAGTCAGGACCGAACTCTCTTCCCCTCACCAAAGC
>NC_061829.1:3827715-3835215 GCF_019202785.1 Penaeus chinensis | reverse complement strand
GTATTTCCGGGTGTTTATGTTGCACCTTAAGTATGAATATAATATGCTATGCTATGATACTTCATCTCATACCATCCTTATTTCAAGTGCTTTTGCTGTTTTGCTTAACAATGCATTTGCTATTATTATTGGCATTGTGATTATTACTGTAATCATTACTAAAGCTAAAGATTGATCAATTTACTTCTAGCTTCATCATTCAGATCACCATCATTATTATATCATTATTATCTTTATTACAGTTACAGTTCCTGTTATACTCACTGCTGTCACCAAAGTTGCTGCTAACTTTATCATCATTATCATCATCATCAACATTATTAGTATTCCGTCATCTGTTAGCAACATCATCATCAGTACTAGAATGATAAAACTATTAATGGTAATGATATGAATAATAACGATGATAAAATCAATGGCCATTTTCAGATAAAATTATCAATATTTAAGTCCATTATGATCGTGACTATTATTTTGTCCGCCATGTTCATTACATTATTAACATCAGTAATGCTATAATCATGTTACTATTAATGATTAAGATGAAAATGGCTATGGTCATTGAAAATATCAGTGACATAAAAGTAACATAAAAACCATGACGAGAAGACGAGAATAATTGAGAATGACAATAGAGCCACCCGCTTTTCTCTTCACCAGACATCAAGGACGGTCGCCACTCTTTCCGTTACAACAACAGACCGCAGAGACTCTTAGAGGACGTGAAAGTACCTACGGTTTTGCGACGGTGGCGCCACTACTGTCACGTGGTTTCCGGAGATCAGTACGCGGCGTACATAGATGGCGCTGAAGTGGCGAGGGGACCCGTTCAAGTGGACAACCGGGTGTTACCACTAAACGGAACGCTTGTTGTCGGTCAAGAGCAGGACGGGTTGTCCAGGAAGATGGATAAACGGCAGATTCTGAAAGGATTCGTGGCGCAGGTCAATCTCTGGAGTTATGGTTTGCCAAGCCACGTTGTGGCTTCGATCGCCAACTGTGAGAGAAACGATCTCGGGGATGTATTTTCAAGCGATAGGCTGGCAAGCGGTTTGGAGTTAATAAATGTGGGAAGCATGGAAAAGCCCGTGTACGATCTTTGCAACAGAAATGAAACTTTTATCATTTTTCCAGAAAAGCGCACTTTCATGGAGTCTGTAAAGATATGCGACTTATTTCGAACGAAGATCTACGCTCCCGCAAATACCGAAATAAACAAGGAGCTGAATACTACAATGTGGAGAGAAGGATTATGTGCCGGAACCATTAACATGTGGGTGGGAGTGTCAGATGAAATGGAGGAGGGAGTCTGGAGGAGGTTTTCGGATTCCAAAGTCATAACCGATATCAACTTCGCAGCTGGGCAGCCGGATAACTCAAGGGAAGAAAACTGCATGGCCATGGCAGGAGGCGAAGGAGTCTGGGCAGATTATGGCTGTAGAGAGAAAAGCATTGCCTGTGTCCCCTGCGCAGAACGCATCAGCAAACCTTTGTACATGCGAGGAATCTGCACAGAAAGGAGAACGGAGACCATGTTTGAAGTCCTCGGGTACTCATCGAGCAGACCTTTCTTCCATGGGTTCCATGGCTACATGCTCATCTCCGAGGGAAAGGACTGGCACCTTCTCGACACCGCTGGGAATCAGAGTCTTGCTCGACTGACTCTGCCTTCGAGGAATGTGTACCCCATTGGAAAGCACCGATGGGCACTCGCAAGCCCCATCTGTGACCAGCCTGTCGGCAGTGAACTCGTCATCTCACTGTCCACTTGTGAGACGGGGGAATACATGTGTGACAGTGGGCAGTGCATTGACGTCGCTGCTCGCTGTGATGCCAAAGACGACTGTGCTGACCAGACGGACGAAGACAACTGTTCCGTCTTGGATGTCCCCGAAAACTATAGAAACTTCAAGCCTCCAAAGAGTGCGGAGAACCCAGAAGTCGCCTTGCCGCTCGATCTGCAATTCAGCTTTCTGCGCATCTTGAAAATCGAAGATGTCCAACAAGCCATCCATCTCGAATTCATTCTGTCGATCAGCTGGTTCGATTCTAGACTAAGGTACCTGAACCTTCGCGAAGATATCCATGCGAATAAGCTATCTCCGGCTGAGAAGGATTCCATCTGGAGACCACAGCTCGAATTCCCAAACGTTCAGGACGGAGAGCTGAAGTTACTCAGTGATGACGTCTTTGTCAAGAAACTCAACACTTCGCTCCCGTTTGACTTCAATGCTGTTGGAATGGGTGAGTCACGCATGCTTTTTGTTATCGTTACGCTCTATGTATAGTCACAACTACTCTATTATATGAATGAAGGCAATGTACTGAAATACATGATTCAATTTCTCTTTGATATTTCGTTCTCTCTCTCTCTCTCTCTCTCTCTCTCTCTCTCTCTATCTATCTATCTATCTATCTATCTATCTATCTATCTATCTCTCTCTCTCTCTCTATCTCTCTCTCCCTCCCTCTCTCTCTCTCTCTCTCTCTCTCTCTCTCTCTCTCTCTCTCTCTCTCTCTCTCTCTCTCTATCTCTCTCTCTCTCTCTCTCTCTCTCTCTCTCTCTCTCTCTCCCTCCCTCCCTCCCTCCCTCTCTCTCTCTCTCTCTGTCTCTCTCTCTCTCAATCTCTCTCTCTCTCTCTCTCTCTCTCTCTCTCTCTCTCTCTCTCTCTCTCTCTCTCTCTCTCTCTCTCTCTCTCTCCCTCTTTCTCTCTCCCTCTCTCCCTCTCTCTCTCTTTTTTTTCTCTCTCTCTCAATCTCTCTCTCTCTCTCTCTCTCTCTCTCTCTCTCTCTCTCTCTCTCTCTCTCTCTTTCTCTCTCCTTCTCTCCCTCTCTCCCTCTCTCTCTCTCTTTTCTCTCTCTCTCTCTCTCTCTCTCTCTCTCTCTCTCTCTCTCTCTCTCTCTCTCCCTCTCTCTCTCTCTCTCTCTCTCTCTCTCTCTCTCTCTCTCTCTCTCTCTCTCTCTCTCTCTCTCTCTCTCTCTCTCTCTCTCTCTCTCTCTCTCTCTCTCTCTCTCTCTCTTTCAATATATGTGTGTGTGTGTGTGTGTGTGTGTGTGTGTGTGTGTGTGTGTGTGAGTGTGTGTGTGTGTGTGTTTGTGTGTGTATGTGTGTGTGTGTGTGTGTGTGTGTGTTTGTATGTGTATGTGTGTGTCTGCGCGCGTGTGTGAGTACGTGTATATACATAAATATATATGAAAGTTGGAATAATGCAATACCGCATTGATAGGTAGGTAATGTATATGGAGCTAGTTAGATGCTAGATGCACACTCCTTTTGTGGGTCGTGTGGCATGGTTGGTTTAGTACTGGCCCTCCGGTCTCATACCCGGAGTGACCTAGGTTCGAGGCCAGGTCAGGGAGGATTGTTATATATAAATATATATATGTATTATATATATGATATTTATAATATATATATATATATATATATAATATATATACATATATATATATATATTTATATATATGTATATATATCCGTGCATTCCTAACATATGTATCTATTTAGTATGTATTTATGTATGTATGTATGTATGTATGTATGTACACACACACAAACACACACACACACACACACACACGCACACACACACACACACACACACATATATATATATATATATATATATATATATATATATATATATATATATATATACATACCACCCATTCCTTGTCTGATAACACAGCATCCGTTGCAGATAACGTGTACAGCGGCGAATCAGCTCTTCTCGTGCAGGTGCAACACTTCAGCGGCAGTTTCGTCTGCCGTTTCAATGTGTTTTACTACCCCTTCGACGCTCAGTACTGTAGCGTCTCCCTTCAGGTCTCTTCGGTGAGCAAGGACCTCGTGAGTCTGAGCGAGGAAAGGGCCGAGGTGATGTCCAGTGAAGACAGTACATTGCCGACCTACACCATCGGGAACTTTTCGTCAGATAGTAGTAGCAGTTTTGGCCGCGAGAGTGGGATGAAGGTGCGTTTTTGGAATATTCTTGGCGCTTCTCTGTCTCCTTCTGTCTGTGTCTGTCTCTTTTTTTCTCTCTCTCTCCAACATTGTAGATAACTCGCTTTGCTTGTTTGTTTGTCTGTCTGTCTGTCTGTCTGTCTGTCTGTCTGTCTGTCTGTCTGTCTGTCTGTCTGTCTGTCTGTCTGTCTGTCTCTCTCTCTCTCTCTCTATCTATCTATCAATTTATCCATCCCTCCATCTATCTTTCCCTCTCTAACATTATGAATAACAGTTACCACTATGATCTAATTATTGCTAGTCATGCGTGACTGTATCTCTTGATAATTATCTCTCTTCCATTTCAGATCAAGTACACGCTGACCCGTCGATACACTCTCATAGTCCTCTCCGTCTACATGCCTTCATCCATGTTACTGCTCATTGGCTATTCAACACTGTATGTTAAGGTGGAATTGTTGCAGGTAAGTTATTGACCAACCTATGTACGTATATATATATTTTTTTGTGTTTTTTTGAAAATAGATACACAGAAAGTCAAATTTACATTAACATATTCTGTGGAGATGAATGGATAAGGGATATGATAGGCACACGGTTAGTAATATCAGTGTTAGTAAATAAGATAAAAGGATGAACAAAATCATAGATAGTAAAATGGATAGTAAAATCAGGACCATTAAATGAGGCATATGTACATACTCTATGACAAACACTTGGATTCTAACATCAACTTCAGAAACAATAAAACTGATCAAACAGGTCCGTCTCGTGGTAAGCCTGACAACACTCCTCGTGCTGTACACTTTCTTCAACCAAGCGTCGTCTTCGCTACCCCAAACGGCATACATCAAGATGATCGACGTGTGGTTCTTCTCGTGCACCATCCTGCTCTTCGCCATCATCATCGTGCACGTGATTGTCGAAGGGCTTGAGTCTGAGGCCGTCTTCCGCGTCGGGCCTAAGACCTCGGGCAGCATCGCGAGGAGGCCGAAGGGGCTGGTGACTGCCGAAGGCCTGCTGAGACTCGTTCGGCTGGTCGTGGTGCCTGTAGCTGCTCTCATCTTCACGGCGGTGTACTGGAGTCTCATCTTGTCGTAAATTGGTGTCTGACTTTGTCGTAAATTTGTCCCTTCTTATCGTAAACCGGTCCCTTCTTATCGTAAATTGGTCCCTTCTTATCGTAAACCGGTCCCTTCTTATCGTAAATTTGTCCCTTCTTATCGTAAACCGGTCCCTTCTTATCGTAAATTGGTCCCTTCTTATCGTAAACCGGTCCCTTCTTATCGTAAATTGGTCCCTTCTTATCGTAAACCGGTCCCTTCTTATCGTAAATTGGTCCCTTCTTATCGTAAACCGGTCCCTTCTTATCGTAAATTGGTCCCTTCTTATCGTAAACCGGTTCCTTCTTATCGTAAATTGGTCCCTTCTTATCGTAAACCGGTCCCTTCTTATCGTAAATTGGTCCCTTCTTATCGTAAACCGGTCCCTTCTTATCGTAAATTGGTCCCTTCTTATCGTAAACCGGTCCCTTCTTATCGTAAATTTGTCCCTTCTTATCGTAAACCGGTCCCTTCTTATCGTAAATTGGTCCCTTCTTATCGTAAACCGGTCCCTTCTTATCGTAAATTGGTCCCTTCTTATCGTAAACCGGTCCCTTCTTATCGTAAATTGGTCCCTTCTTATCGTAAACCGGTCCCTTCTTATCGTAAATTGGTCCCTTCTTATCGTAAACCGGTTCCTTCTTATCGTAAATTGGTCCCTTCTTATCGTAAACCGGTCCCTTCTTATCGTAAATTGGTCCCTTCTTATCGTAAACCGGTCCCTTCTTATCGTAAATTGGTCCCTTCTTATCGTAAATTGGTCCCTTCTTATCGTAAACCGGTCCCTTCTTATCGTAAATTGGTCTCGTCTCATCGTAAACTGGTTCCATCTTATCGTAAACTGGTCCCGTTTTATCGTAAACCGGTCCCTTCTTATCGTAAATTGGTCCCTTCTTATCGTAAACCGGTCCCTTCTTATCGTAAATTGGTCCCTTCTTATCGTAAACCGGTCCCTTCTTATCGTAAATTGGTCCCTTGTTATCGTAAACTGGTCCCATCTTATCTTAAACTGGTCTCGTCTTATCGTAAACTGGTCTCGTCTCATCGTAAACTGGTTCCATCTTATCGTAAACTGGTCCCGTCTTATCGAAAATTGGTCCCGTTTTATCGTAAATTGGTGTCTTACCTTGTCGTAAACTGGTCTTATTTTATTGTGAACTTTAGTCTCATGTCTAGACTGGCGTCTTATTTTGTCGTACTCTGTGGTTTCATTTCGTAAAGTGGAATCTCAATATATAAATGATAAAAAAAAAAAAAAAAAAAAAAAAAAAAAAAAAAAAAAAAAAAAAAAAAAGGGCATAGAGAGGATGTAATATAGTTTAGGGTTGATATAAGTAATTAGATCGGTGAGTAGGAGCGTTACATCTAAAAGCATATTGAAGCATGTATGTTTAGTTAAGCTGATAAAGATTTAATTTTTCTTACTTATTGTCACTTCTTTATACTATGAGATTTGAAACTTCTCAAAGTGTGTATAACTCTATGTTGGTTGTTCTGCCAGGGCGACAGTAAGTTTGACAAATCGCCGACTTTTGGGTATTTTCGCCAACAGCAGTTCCGTCAATCCTTTTATTCTAACATAAACTATTCTAATCTACGTGGACGATTCGAAACTAACCAAACTTAAGTCAAACCCAACCAAATCGAAATAGAACTAATGTAATCTTACTTAATTTGGCCTGAAAACTTAACCTAACCCAAACCAGTGCAACCAGAACCTAACTTGACCTAACCTGATGTGCTGATCTGTGGTTGGAATGGGCTTAGTGACTGGACGGCTGATCAGAGTGATGGCGGACTATATAACGTGGTTCAAACTTGTATTTGGTTCTCTCTCTCTCTCTCTCTCTCTCTCTCTCTCTCTCTCTCTCTCTCTCTCTCTCTCTCTCTCTCTCTCTCTCTTTATCAAACCTGCCTTCCTTGGCTCCTACTTTTCTCCAGTGTAAAATCTATAAAAATGGATGAAAATACTGGTTTCTTTCATTTTACACCTCTTGTGTGCCCATCATGCGATTGTGATTGGCATTACTAACATATCATAATTTTGAATCTTGATTATAATTGAAAAAAAAACACGATTACTCTCTCTTTCACTTTCTCTTTCTCTCTCTCTCTCTCTCTCTCTCTCTCTCTCTCTCTCTCTCTCTCTCTATATATATATATATATATATATATATATATATATATATATATACACACACATACACACACATATACATGGATACACACGTACATAGACACACATACATGCGAATATATATATATATATATATATATATATATATATATATATATATATATACACACATATATATATATATATATATATATATATATATATATATATATATATATATATATATACATACTGTATATATACATATATGTATATACGTATGTTTATATATACTGTGTATATATCATATATATATA
>NC_061829.1:3782715-3785215 GCF_019202785.1 Penaeus chinensis | reverse complement strand
AAAGGGAGGAGGGGGGGGGGGGGGGGCGGGGCTAGATGATCATCATGATAATAATCCATATAAATGGCTCATCATAAGTGTTTAGGAACTCAAAGATACATCATTGACAATACCCATTCAATTTGCAATGGGTTGAAAGGTCGCCCACGTCTTCGTCAGTAAAAGCCTCAGCCCTTTCTTCCGACACTCCTCCCCCCTCCCCCCCCTCTCCCCCCCCCCCCTCCTCTTAAGGCCATAGCAAGTTTACTCATGAATATATTAAGAGGATCTAAGACAATGGACAGTACCCTCCTCTTCAAAATAGCAAAAGTTTTCCTCTGAGGTTGAGAGGAACTAAATGAATGAAAAAATGTGGTGTGCTTGTGAACATTTTTATGTTGATGGACCTAAAGGAGAGTTATAATCCAAGTGTTGAGTGTATGGTCATGTGTGGGAGAGATTTATTGTCGTAGAGGAGTGTCTTTTTTCCTGACAAAGTGTTGCGTAGGTAGTATTCTCATAGTGGCTTGTAGAATCAGTTACTGAACGAGATGGCGTTGCGATATTGTGCATGGTATTTATACGACAGCCAATATCATTTTCAAATTGGTATGCCATTCAGTTCATTAAAATTATTGGAATTGACAAGTCAGTGAAACTCACTTTGTAAACCTATGTTTTTTTTTTACTTGACTTTACCATTTTGATTTTCCCCTTTTTTATTTATTTAATAATATATCTATTTATCATTCTGTTCATACATTCGTCGTCACGCTACCAACGTCTCTTGTTCACGACAGACAGACAGACAATTAGACACACAGACAGATAATTAAACACACAGACAGACAACCGGACAATCAGACAGACAGACACACTTACAGACAGACATGTCATACCGCAATAATCGGTCCACAAGCTATTTACAGGGAGAATATGCGAGGCTTAAAACAACAAACCGACAGTCAATACTACAGTCCACAGTCCCTGCATTCTGCTTCCCCGATTGGCAAGGAGAGTAAATGTTTCTCTCTTTCGTATGGTCACAGTTCTTTCGTTCTGTTGATTCTATGCTTCGATAAAAAGGTGTGTATTTGATTTGGTTCTTTTTGATGAGTGGTTGATGTTGGGGTGTTGAGTGAACGAAAGTGTTTAGAAATTTCCGTTGTTTGTGGGTATTCGCCTGCGCGCGCGTGTGTGTAAGGTTTGGCCTATTTTGTGTCCCTGTGTATGCTTTAACATGAATATCATCATCATCCTCATCATCATTATTTTCCAACCACATCCTCGTTATCATTGTTTTTATAATTATCTGTATTCATTTATCTATCTATTATCATTATTATTATTATCTTCATTCATGTATATGCATGTTATCATTATTGTCACTGTGTGGGTATGTGTGTGTTTGCGTGTGCGTTTCTGATATACATCTCTTTGTGAACACGTCTTTGCAAGTGAGTCTGTCCCTTTTTTTCGGTCTGTGCATTTAAGGATGACATGCACGAGATGAGAAAGACTGCATCTCAAGTGCATAAGTGTATAAGACTCAAACTTTATTATGGTCGTAATACACTCCCGTGAGATAGAGGGAATTTTGCGTTTTCCTTAATTTGTGTGACACTCACAAAAGAGCTTATAGTTGGAATTTCATGCAAGTAAAATCGTTACCGCATGGTCCTGCTTTCACGAATTTCACGGGAAACAAAGATATTGCATTAGCATATTTAGTAGCAACGTAGCAACGGAGGTCCACGAAGCACTAATTTATTCATAAAACGGAACACATTTAATTTGATTTCTTTTCAGGAGAGAGTGTTCACTTTCATATATCTTCGTGCATAAACTTTTTGACGAAGATGATTCAAATGTGTTTGTTTGTTTATCTTTCTGTGTGAGAGTAAAAAAGGTTATCGTTTAGAAACAAATCATCCCCTAACAATGTATACAGATAAATGAATAGATAGTTGGATAGATATGATGGTGAAAATATAAATAAAGATACAGATAGATAGGTAGGTGGGTAGGAGGTTGAATACAAGTTAAGGTGGGAAATATTCTGGCTTATATATCAATATTAGAATTATAGTCACAATACTGAGGTTTTCGTACACAACTAGCATAAAGCAAAATTATTTTCACGATGATACTGATGAAAGACATATATGTATATGCATATATACACGCACACACACACACACACACATTTGTATAAATATGTATATATGTATATATGTATGTACTGATCTATCTTTATATATGTATATATATTACATATATATGTATGTTTGTACATATATGTATATATATGTATATATATATATATATTACACACAAATGTATATATATATATATATATATATATATATATATATATATATATACATATATATATATATATATATATATATATATATATATATACACACATATACGAACATTTCATACTAATATAAGTTTCTTGGAAGATTAGACACCAGTTTCTAAATCCCTTACCCTC
The DNA here is from genome assembly GCF_019202785.1 of Penaeus chinensis. Classification (NCBI taxonomy): domain Eukaryota; kingdom Metazoa; phylum Arthropoda; class Malacostraca; order Decapoda; family Penaeidae; genus Penaeus; species Penaeus chinensis. The sequence continues at coordinate 3,782,736 of NC_061829.1, read as the reverse complement.
CTACATAACTCCGAAACCTCT
>NC_061829.1:3740215-3747715 GCF_019202785.1 Penaeus chinensis | reverse complement strand
AATCTAAAAATATATAGGAACTTAATCCTCAGGGCCCCCAGTAACTACGCCGGTGTCCGTGCGTGTCTCGTAGAAAGAACTTGTCAACCAGAACTTAATTATAAACGACTTGTACTTTTACGAGACAGTAACGCAAAAATAAATAAAACGCAGAAGAGGAAGAGGCTGAATAACTTAGAAGATAATGACAAGGAGGAGGAGATATGATAAAGTACAGAAAAGAAGAAAACAAAAACGTAATTTACTTTTATTTTACTTGTGTATCGGAAGGGAGTCATGGAAACTGCACTTACCATATGTGGAAGGTAAATCTTTAGCTGTTCTGTACATATGTACACACACGCAAATACATAAACATATAGATGTATATACACACACACACACACACACACACACACACACACACACATATATATATATATATATATATATATATATATATATATATATATATCCATATGTATATATACACACATATATATACACACACACACGTGTGTGTGTGTATGCACCCACACATACATGCGTGTATGCTTAAACTTCTGTCGGTAGCAAAAATGATAGAAAGCAATAATAACACATTCTCATTTTGATTTACTATGGGTATACCTTATTGAGGTAGCTTGAAAAAAAATAGATATGCAAGATCTACGAATATGAAGCCTCCAACCATTGATTTTACTCTATAATATATGCGTAAATCAGAGAAAGAGAGGGAGAGGAAGGGAGGGAGAGAGAGAGAGAGGGAGAGAGACAGAGAGAGAGAGAGAGAGACGAAGAGATAGAGAGGGAGATAGACACACAGATAGACCGATAAACAGACACACAATAAGAGAAAGACAGAGACAAATAGATAGGTAGACGAACAGCCAGACAGACATAGACAGAAAGCCAGACAGACAGACAGAGCTAGATAAATAAAGAGAATGGGGAAATGGAGAGTGAGAGAGAGAGAGGGTTTGTACGAAAATTGAGAGAAAAAACAAAACAAAACAAAAAAAAAAAAAAAAATTAATAAAAGATGGTTTACGGCATGTCAGAATTGTAAATGCTACTCTGATATTCCATTGTTTTGTTATATCGGGAATTATCTTCATAAAAAGATTCTCATTCAAATTCGACAAATAATGAGTGTAATTTCTATGTGAATTTTAATTTGAATAATTGATATCAGTGTATTTCCACGAACAAATTACACACACATAAATACAAATAATCACATACAAACACAATCAAAGACCCGCATACACGCACTCACACACAAACACACAGTCTTTCTCACACACTCATTCTCTCTCTCTCTCACACACACACACACACACACACTTACACAAACACACACCTTATTCATAACTCCCCCCCCCAAAAAAAAAAAAAAAAAAAAAAAACTTTCTACCTATCCAAGCTTTACTCCACTTCAACTGAACCAAATCGTCAATAATAACACGTACCTTCCTCTTCTTCCCCCAGCGTGTGTCGTGGATAAGACAGCGAGACCTGCATGTCATTAGTGCTGGGTTTGTGGTCTTCGCCTCAGACCAGAGATATCGGGTAGGACTGGTGACCTGTAGTTTGTGTTGCATTCAGTGTTGTGTCTCCCATGTCGTGTGGAAGTTGTATAGTTTTTTTGTTTTTAATTCTCTTTCATCTTTTTTTTTTCTCTTTTTTTTGTTCTTATTTTCGTTTTCTGTGCTTTTTGTTTGTCTGTCTGTACCCCAATATCTCTTCTTCATTGTTATCATTATTGTTGTTATTTATTATCATTATTGATGATATTATTATTATTATTATTATTATTATTATTATTATTATCATATTATTATTATTATTATTATTATTATTATTATTATTATTATTATTATTATCATATTATTATTATTATTATTATTATTATTATTATTATTATCACCATCAACATCATCATAGTAGAAAAACCCATAATGCAAAAACTTATATTTATTGAATATGAGACTACAGTTTCGAAATCCACCTGGATGCCATCTTCAGACCTGAATATCACTAAGACACGGAAGAGTGTTTTACCATTCATCATCATCTTCATCATCATCATCATCATCATCATCATCATCATCATCATCATCATCATCATCATCAGCAGCAGCAGCAGCAGCAGCAGCAGCAGCATCGCCATCATCATCATTATCATTATCATCATCATCATCATCATAATCATGATCATCATCACCATCACCATCACCATCACCATCATCATCATCATCATCATCATCATCAGCAGCAGCAGCAGCAGCAGCATCGTCATCTTCGTATCATCTTTATCATTATCCTTATCATTGTGATTATTATAATTATCTTATTATCCTTATTATTATCACTATTATTAGTAGTATAACTATTACCTTATTTCATTTATTATTATCATTGTTGTTTTTGCTGTTGTTGTAATAATTATTATTTTTTGTATTATTATTATTGTTATTATCATTATCTTTATTTCATTATTTTATGATCATTATCATTATTAGTATTATTATTATCATTATCATCCTTATCATTCTTATGATTATCATTATTATTGATATTATAATTATCCTTATTATTATCATCATTATTACCAGTATCACTATTATTATTCTTATTATTATCATCATTCTTCTTTTTCTTATTCTTATTCTCATTCTCATTATCATTATTATTACTATTATTATCATTATTACTAGTATTATTATTGTCATAATTATGATTATAATTAATGTTTTTATGATTGTTATTATTATTATTATTATTATTATTATTATTATCATTATCCTTATTATTATCATCCTTATTATTGTCATTGTTATTATCATCATTATTGCTATGATTATCATTGTTGTTGTTTTTATTATTACATTTGATATTATTGTTATTACTATTATTACCATTATCATCATCACCATCATTATTATTTCTTTTATGTAATATTTATACATTTTTTTATATTACAGGGACATATTTTACTGTCTCCTTCTCCTTTTTCCTCCTGCTCTTAATTCACAATTTAGTCTAGCCCCTTTTTATGCGTACGAAAGACATGCCTAAACTAACAACAACAACAACAACAAAAATCATAATAATACAAACAATGAAACTGAAACAATGAAAACGAAACAACGAAACCATTCATCACTAACATCCTAACCACCAAAACATGTTTCGAACAGGTCATCCACCCCGCTACCTCCGATAACTGGACTTTGCAGATCAAGTACGCACAGCAAAGGGACTCGGGAGCGTACGAGTGCCAGGTGAACACAGAGCCCAAGATATCGATGGCGTTTTACCTTACTGTGGTTGGTGAGTGATTGCCTTTCTTTTGTTTGTTTTTATTTGTGTTTTCATTGTTGCTTCTCTACATAAGAATATACATATATAGAAACACGTACACGGAAATACATGCGCGCACACACACACACACATATAGATAGATGACAGACAGATAGATAGACAGATAGATAGATGGATAGATAGATTGGTAGACAGAGAGATAGATGGAGAGATAGATTCATAGATATCGATAGATGGATGGAGAGATAAATTGATAGATATATCTACCAAGTGACCTACCTATCTGTCAACCTGTCTGTTTGTCTGTCTATCAAGCTCTTTAACTATTTAACTATTTATTCACCTATATATCTATCTATCTAATTATCTATTTATATATATATTCGTCTGTCTTTGCGCCCCTCTATTTATATTCAGTTATTTTTTTCATTTTTCTTTATCTGTATATATCTATTAATTTACAAACATTTCTTTTTGCTTTGTTGATGTGTTGTTCTTCACCGTAAATAGATTTATAATAGCATTAATGATTTAAATGAATTGAATATTAATGAGGTGAATTATTACAGAAATTACAAACTGTGTCATACATTACATATTAGCCTTTTAATAAATCATTTAGAGTACAAATAAAAAAAGGTATTAGAGATGTGTCCTTTCGTATAAACTTAGAATAGATATCGATCGAGGGGGGGTAGCAACTGTGATAGTGGTAAATATAAGATACTAGTAATGACAGGTATCAATGGAGTGTTTGTGTGAATTATGTTCGGAAGGTACACAATTATACTGCGAGGGAGATATGGCGCTGCAGTAGTATATAAGTTAATCGTATATAATTCAGAAGTCTTGAGAAATGTGTTTTCTCTAACAATATATTTCAGGATTCATGCATGGGAAGAGTGTGTTATTAACAAATGTCTATAAATTTCTGAACGTGGGTTGTATATTTTGGATGAGCTTAGATCAGTATCATCAATTTCGATTTTTCTAAAATCAATCTCTCCCTCTCTCTCTTTATCTCTCTGTCTGTCTCTCTTTCTCTGTCTCTGTCTCTCTCTATCTCTTTCTCTGCCTCTCTCTCTATCTTTCACTGTCTCTCTCTCTCTCTTTTCTCTGCCTGTCTGCCTACCTGCCTGCCTGTCTGTCTGTTTGTCTGTCTCTCTCTCTCACTTGATCTTCTCTTCTATAAGTAATTCATCAACCCTTCCATCGTGAACTCTCACACTTCGCACTGCAAAAGACAGCTGTCTGTTTATATGATCAGGATGTCAAATTGCAATTGAACGAGGAATAGAGGATTGGAGATGATGTGCATCCATTTCAATTCACTCAATTCATGACAATGTTCAGATAGTCGTAGCATAGGCTGGTTGATTATTCTCAATTTGTGGGCAGGTATTCCGATTGTTTCAATGTTACTGGTTAGTCTCGAGTGTTTCATTCTGTCGGGTGCTTTAGTATTATAATAATGACATCTCTCTCTCTCTCTCGCTCTCTCTCTCTCTCTCTCTCTCTCTCTCTCTCTCTCTCTCTCTCTCTCTCTCTCTCTCTCTCTCTCTTACACACACACACACACACACGTGGGCAGGTATTCCGATTACGTCAATGTTACTGGTTAGTCTCAAGTGTTTCATTCTGTCGAGTGCTTTAGTATAATAATAATGACATCACACACACACACACACACTCACACGCACACACACACACACACACACACACACACACACACACACACACACACACACACACACACACACACACACACACACACACACACAGACACACACACACACACGCATATATATAATCTTTACTATTTACAATCATTCGTTCACCAGTTAAATTGAAGATCATTTCACATGTCTCCATGTTTCTACACGTCAAAATGGATACGGTCTAGACGCTTTCCTGGTATTGGATTGCCCTACGCTTTTACAGAGTGCAACGTAATTTTACTTTTATGGGGTTATTAAGATTACTCAGCAAAAGATACAGATGTAATGGTTAGGAGATATTGTGGCGTATTTCTGTTCTGTGGATCGTATTCATATAAAGTTCATAAGCTTGAGTTTTTCTGTATCAAAGATTTAGAAAGAATTCGGCCGGTAAGTTGTCAGTGCCCGTGCCTTGTTTTTTTCAGGAGCTTTCCGACGATGCATATCACCTGATATAAATTTTGTGGTTGCTGAAACTTGGGATTATGTTGTCTTAATATTTGATAAACTTTCGTGTCACTGTTTTTGTGTATTTTCTCGTCTTGCATGGCTTTACATTGTTTTTTAAGATGTAAATCTATTGGATATATTATCACTCAGAGAAATTCCTAGAACTGCTTTATTGTTCACGGTAAAATCGACTATTCTGAAATTTTCACTTCCCTTAAGACGGTTGAGACTCTAGGATATTCATTTTTTTCCTGCAAGAAAGTGTCCAGTTATTTAATGACAGTGAGATTTTGCCCGCTAAAGCCCGACTGAACTTGTATATACCGGCTTCTAAACAACAACCTTTTTGCTAGGACTTGAAAAGGGATTTTTGAGCATCTTTTACATTTACATTTTACTCATAGACTATTGGATTCCACAATCCTCCAGAACTCCAGATGAAAGCAGTTTATTAATTATTGCCTTTTGGTGATTCCGTCTAATATTTACTATACACTGTCCTTTTCCACGTTTATATGCTCCTTTGCAGTGTATGTCTTTGAATCGTTGAAACCCTAATCAGGGGCCTTCACTGTGTCAGGGGGATTTAGTGTTTAGTCGTGTAATTTTCTCCGCACCCATATCAAGTATTACTGATTCGGTTCTCGCCAGCCCTAGGAGTAGTACCATTGGCTGTGTGTGTGTGTGTGTGTGTGTGTGTGTGTGTGTGTGTGTGTGTGTATATATATGTGCATATATATATATATATATATATATATATATATATATATATATATATATATATATATTTATACGCACATATATTAGAGAGAGAGAGAGAGAGAGAGAGAGAGAGAGAGAGAGAGAGAGAGAGAGAGAGAAATGCACTCGCAAACATAGACATAGGTGTGCGTGTATACAAGTGGTTATATTGCTTCTTCTCCGCAATAGTTTCTGGAAAACAGCTTTAAAACGAACTAAACGATGAAGAATAGTAGTTTAGACTCTAAATCAGATAAAATCATTGCCATTGGTCTTAAAGAAAGATGTAATGATACAGATAACCTTGAGTGGGAATTTCTGCTTAAGATATTGTTGAGATTTTAAAGAAAGATTTGTAAAAAATGAATAAAACGAGAGAGTGAGAGGGAGAGAGGAGAGAGAAAGAGAGAGAGAAGCGGGAGAGAGAGAGAGAGAGAAAGAGAGGAGGCAATGAGTGAGAGAGAGGGAGTGTGGGTATGGGTGTAGGTGGGTGTATATGTATGTGATGTGTGTGATGTATGCGTGTGTGTGCGAGAAGAGAGAGAGAGAGAGATAGAGAGAGAGAGAGAGAGCGAGAGAGAGAGAGAGAGAGAGAGAGAGAGAGAGAGAGAGAGAGAGAGAGAGAGAGAGAGAGAGAGGAGGCAATGAGTGAGTGAGAGAGAGAGAGAGAGAGAGAGAGAGAGAGAGAGAGAGAGAGAGAGAGAGAGAGAGAGAGAGAAAGAAAGAGTGGAGGCAATGAGTGAGTGAGAGAGAGAGAGAGAGAGAGATAGATAGAGAGAGAGAGAGAGAGAGAGAGAGAGAGAGAGAGAGAGAGAGAGAGAGAGAGAGAGAGAGAGAGAGTAAGAGATAGAGATAAAGAGAGAAAGATTGAAAGAGATATAAAGAAAGAATGAGAGGGAATGAACAACAAAGAGAAACACAGACATGGTTTTCAAGTGCATATATTACCCCGGAACACACACCCACGATCATATACTATTTTCAGAAAGGCCAAATCACACACCAGTCACACTTTCTTTCCCTATAAATCTTAGCATCACTTATAATCTAGAAGTGTTCAGAAATACACCATAAATATTGTTCCCGTTGTGATCAAGTGGCAGAGTGTCTTAGTGATGTCTGTTCACCATGCGATTTCTAATTTTTTCCCTAGTTTATTTGCTTTAATTCAGCGGTACGTGGTACTAAAATGGTACTTGGGGAGTGTGTACATGTACGAGATAGGTTTTAAGTTTTTGTACTTGAGTTTCGGAATTTTGGCGCAGTGTGTGTGTGTGTGTGTGTG
>NC_061829.1:3710215-3722715 GCF_019202785.1 Penaeus chinensis | reverse complement strand
TATACATAAATATATATATATATATATATATATATATATATATATATATATATATATATATATATATATATATATATATATATATATATATATATATATATATATATATATATATATATATATATAGAGAGAGAGAGAGAGAGAGAGAGAGAGAGAGAGAGAGAGAGAGAGCGAGAGCGAGAGCAAGAGAGAGAGAGAGAGAAAGATAAATATATAAGTATATATATATATAAATAAATAGATAGATAAATATATTTATTATAATATTTTCCAAACTAGACATGTTGTCTATCCCCTTCCGCAAGAACTATATATTGTTGTAACACTTTTTTCATCACCGATTTTCTAAACACGTGATTTATATCCATCTTTAGACCACTGTAAGAGATGAGGACTACCATTTTTGTAGGGCCTGTCATTCGGGATCCTACAATATATATATGTGTGTGTGTGTGTGTGTGTGTGTGTGTGTGTGTGTGTGTGTGTGTGTGTGTGTGTGTGTGTGTGTGTGTGTGTGTAAGAGAGAGAGCGAGAGAGAGAGAGGTGGTATACGACATATAAAACAAAGCAAAGAAAATGATAATCTAACTGTAGTCAAGACCCTTTGTCTCCACTCAACAGGTGTCGAAGTGACTGTGTTCTCCCTGCAGCCGGACATCTGGGATGCCCCTCGAGACGACGTCTTCCTGAGGTTCAACATGAGCCTCCAGCAGGTGGCCGCCAGCGTCACGGAGTTCACCGTCTGCTACAGGATCTTCCCGACGGCGCTCACCACACTCCAGGTTCAGTTCTCTTACGCCACTGGTGATGACACGGCTAATATTCTGGTGATGTGTAAGTCCTCTGTTTGCAATAGCGGTGATGCTTCGTGCTTTGTAATTCTGTTGATATTCGTAATTTTCTCTTTTATTTGACTCTAAATTGAACTCTTGTTTACGCCAATTTTTACTTTAATGATTTTCAGATACCAAAAATACGAATTTGACCTTCCGGTATAACAACAAACCCCTGAAGGCAATCCAGAACGTGAGTTTGTCAACAATACTGCGACAGTGGCGCCACTACTGTCACGTAGTGGCCGGGGAAAACTACACAATGTACATGGACGGCGATGTCCTGGCCAGTGGACCCGTTGAGGCAGACGACCGCATTTTGCCTCTAAATGGGACCTTTATAGTAGGGCAAGAACAAGACTCTTTATCGGGAGGAATGAATGAGAATCAGATACTGAAGGGATATGTGACTCAGATTGATTTTTGGAGTTACGGTCTCTTGGATAAAGATGTGGACGACATAGCCAAATGCAAGAGGAAGATGTTGGGAGATATTTATTCCAGCGAAAGGGATGATACGGAACTTTTTAATGTGGAGTATAAGTCGCTTCCTCTCTCGGAGCTGTGTCGAAAGGAGGAATTCACAGTCGTTTTTCCTGAACTTCGTACGTTCGAGGAAGCTGAAGAGATCTGTCACCTGATCAAGACAGACATGTACACCATAAACATAACACAAAACAAAGACCCACATGATTTTGCAACAGAAAAACATTGCCACAGGGAAAAAATGTGGATCGGTCTGATCTACGACACAGATTCGGACGCGTGGAGGAAAATCAGCGACGGTGAAGTGATTTCCAGAACCAATTTCGCTCGCGGCCAACCTGACAATCCGAACAAGGAAAAGTGCGTGCTAATGAACACCAAAACAGGCCTGTGGAGTGATTACACGTGCCACACCAACAAGGCCTGCACACTGTGTGGCTCTCTCTCGCCGTCGCTCCTGTATTTACGCGGAGCTTGTAGAAATACAAAAAGTGAGACCATGTTTGAGTTGAATGGATACCTGAGGGACAAGCCGCTGTTTCACGGGTATTACGGTTTCATGATTATGCTCGACGAGAATCTGAAATGGACGCTGTTTGACACGACGTCGAATGAATCCCTTGCTCGCGTGACCGCAGACACGCCTTACCCCTTAGGCAAGCACGACTGGGTCCTCGCGAAGCCCCTATGTGATCACTCCCCCGGCGAATATCTGCAGCTCAGTTTCTCCTCCTGCCAAGACGGCCAGTTCATGTGCCAAAACGGCGAGTGCATCGATGTAACAAACCGCTGCGATGGCACGGACGATTGCAAAGACGAGACTGATGAACAAGAATGCAACATTCTCATGATACCCACTGGCTACATCAAGTCTAAATTCCACAGCTACACTGAACGCCACCATTCCGAATCTTTCCAGTCAATCTTGCTCTTCCGTTTTCTTCGGTTTTTGGACATTGATGACGTGCGCCACACCGTCAGCTTGGAAATGGCCATCACTATTAAGTGGAAAGATACACGCTTGATGTATAGGAATCTCAAGCCCAAAACCTATAATAATATGTTACTGAAGAAAGACAAAATATGGACGCCTGTCTTATTATTTCCGAATGTGAGAGGGGGGGAAGTAAATCTGGATAATGAGCATCTTTACGTTGAAAGGACTGGGCCGCCAAAGGAAGGAGATCACAACAGCGTCGACATGGGTAACTTTTTTTATCATTTATTTTAATTAGGTTGAAAGATGGTTAAACCATATGACTGATGTTAATGTCAGTATCGATAATGATCCACCAAGATGATACAGCGATAATAGCCTAATTCATACAGCATAATAAGAATGACAAAAACTCAACAGAAAGAAATACAACTATAAAAGATTCACAAGAATATGACAATTTCAACTGAATAGTTAAAAACACAAGAACCCTAGTAATAACTAAATAGATAAATGAGAATCCTAATTCCTTCACAGATCTGATCTACGAAGGAAACGCGGCTATGCTGCTACAGATACAGAAATACAGCGGGAGCTTTGAATGTGACTTCAATGTGTTTTACTACCCGTTCGACATCCAGCGCTGCCACGTCACAATAACCCTGGACAACGGGGAAAAGGCTGGCTTCTCCTACCCCCGAATGACAGTGATAGGTCCTGAGCGAGATGGAGTCCTAGCGTATGTTATTGATGGTTTCTTTATCCGTATGGAGATTCAACCCAATGGGAAGCCAGTTATAAGAGTAAGTACCTCTATGTGTCTTGTTTGTTTGGTTATCCTGTGATTGTGTATTTATGAATTTGTCTGTCTGAGAGTGTCTACATTTATCTGTTAGTTGGTGTTGTTTTTTTTTCTCTTTGAGTACTTGTTCATCCATCCTTCTGTGTGTCTGTATACCTATCTGCTTTCTGTCTGCGCTGCATGTCTGTACATCTAATTGTCTGTGTGTTTGTCTGTATGACTGGATTTCTGTCTATTTCATCAGTCTGTCTGTCCACCCGTCCGTTACTCTGTCTATCTACTTATCTGTCTATCTAACTAATTGTGTATCTGTCTATCCGTCTATCAATCTATATATTGATGAATACATAGAGAGCAATATGTTTGATTCCAAACAGATACGTCTACATTGAAGATACATATGGGAAAATACACACTCATTTGTGGATATATAAACATTTATACTTTCTCATAATACCATTCGTATTATGAGAAACTATAAAGTTTTTGTACACACAAATGTATAGATGAGAATGTTCACTACTATCACTGCTTAGAAAATAAGATTAAACGGAATATACGGTAGACAAGTTACTATTAACATAAATTAGTTAATAAATAAGAAATAATAATCCTTGAAATTGTCTTCCTATCACAGGCAGGCTACACCATCACGCGTAAGTTCACCTTAGCTGTGATAGCCGTGTATTTGCCTACCTTCACGCTTGTTGTTATTGGCTATGCTACTCTCTTCATCAACGAGGAGAAACTTGATGTAAGACGAGCTGTTTTAAGTTATATTATGTACGTGAATAAATAATTATATAATTATTCAGTTCTCTCTCTCTCTCTCTCTACGTACTTTTTCTCCCCTTCCCCCTTCTCTCTCTCTCTCTCTCTCTCTCTCGATATTTTCTCTACTTACCTATCTATCTGTCTATATATCTTTCTAACGCTTTTTTCGCTGTCTATCTCTCTCTCTCTCTCTCTCTCTCTCTCTCTCTCTCTCTCTCTCTCTCTCTCTCTCTCTCTCTCTCTCTCTCTCTCTCTCTCTCTCTCTTTCTCTCTCTCTCCCTCTCTCCCTCCCTCCCTCCTTCCCCTCCCACCTCCATCCTTCTCTCTCTCCTTCCCCAGTTTATCTCTTCTTCCCCCTCACCCTTTCAACCATATTCTCACCCACCTACCTAAGTACCTCTCCCTCGTCTCCAGGTTCGCCTCGGCATCAGCGTCACAACCCTCCTGGTACTACATACTTCCTTTAGCAAAATCTCCTCCTCACTACCAAATACAGACGTCGTCAAGATGGTAGACGTGTGGTTCCTGTTCTGCACTATGCTCCTCTTTCTTATTATCCTTGTCCACATTTCCACTGAGTGCCTTGAAAGGAGGTTGCTGATGAGGGTTGGCCACTACACCAATGGCACTGAAAAGGATCTCTGGGAGGATGTTGCTGTGTGTGATGCGGTACTTCGTCGTGCCGCCAGTGGTGGTCGTGTTCTTGTGTTTGTATTGGTACAAGCTTTTCACTCGTACTTAAACAAGGAAGTTGGTGAATGCTTTCTCTTCGTTGTATTGCTTATTTTCATCATCTTTGTTATCAGTGTTATGGCCGTATATTATATGCATACATACATACAAACACACACTAACACTAATGATATATATATATATATATATATATATATATATATATATATATATATATGTGTGTGTGTGTGTGTGTGTGTGTGTGTGTGTGTGTGTGTGTGTGTTTATATATATATATATATATATATATATATATATATATATATATATAATGTGTTATTATATCTCCACTGCATACCCGTAAGTTATTTCTCTAGAAGAAGAACAACAGAAGATAAATCTTAATTCAATCATCAATAAACCGATATAGACTAAATGATGTGTAATACTAGTTATGACTTATAGCCCAGGAAGGAAAGCGTGAAGGGAAGGTTATTATCTTAATAGAGTAATTCCAGGCGGAGTTTAAAAAATCGGTTTTCATATTTGTAATATTGTGTTTAGACAGTAAAAGTTTCTGCAATTAATAGCTGTGAAGAGTGCAAAATAAAAGCTATAAACATGCCTAGATTTTTTTCTTAAAATCCAGTTAGTCATCATATTCATTGATATGTTTGTGGTTCCTATGATCAAATTATCCTTTTCAAAACAGGAAATTTCATACGCAGATATCATTATGATAGTGATGATTCACAATATTTTCCAAAAGGAAGATAATGATGATAATGAAAATAAAACATAAAGAAAATATCAATAATGACAAAATTCATAACATTAATGAAGACAATCGATCATTAACAAGACTAGAAAGAAATAATAAAACAATATAAAACATAATCATAGTGATGAAGATGATGATGATGAGGAGGAAGAGATGGAGGATATTGATGATAATGATGATTATGATGATAATTACATCACTAACAGTAGTAGTACATGAGGGATGAGTAATAGAAACATTGATATTGATAATAATGATAGTAATTTTATTATCAGTCACGAAAATAAAGACATTTCTCCATTCAAACTTAGATTTTGTAGAATAATAACTCACTAGGAAAACAAAATAACATGGCAGTGAAAGCATTTTATTTTAACTTCACATCAGGCTAACATTACAGTAATCTAAGTTAAACATTACGTGTGTAAATCAACATATGGAAGTAGTGACTCTGACTGCATTATCATGGTGCTTACTCATTTGAAAGTTTTATCTGTGAAATAATGAAATAGGCGAATTTATTTCAATCTTGTGCGGATGCAAGGGCAATGCTAATAATTATAATGATAATAGTAATAATAATAATAATAATGATAATACTAATAATAATATAGATTATGATGAGTGATATCAAGATCCCAAGAGCCAAAACACCATTCAAAATCCGCGTCCCAGGAGAACCCATGGCCTCATCACTTCTACAAGGAAACAGAGCGATGCCATAGCTATTCCAAGAAGCCAGATGCCCAAGACTCCTCCCAGTTCAAGGAGTCCCAAGGCCTTTTCCCCTTCTTGGTTTACGGTTGGCTTCACGCACTTGTGTTTATAAGGCCTTTTAAGGCCGGTGTTACGGACCCATACTATCCTATGTTGTGGAGAGATTTTGTTATTTATTAATTTTTTGAAATGTTTGTTTTTAGAATGATCAGTGATAATGAAAGTTCATGTATGGTATTGTGATTTGCGTAATGGTGATAGTGGTGGGAATTACAGAGAGAGGGAGACAGAGAGAGAGAGAGAGAGAGAGAGAGAGAGAGAGAGAGAGAGAGAGAGAGAGAGAGAGAGAGAGAGAGAGAGAGAGAGAGAGAGAGAGAGAGATGTATATACATATATGTATATATATATATATATATATATATATATATGTATATATATATATATATATATATATATATATATATATATATATATATATAGAGAGAGAGAGAGAGAGAGAGAGAGAGAGAGAGGGAGATAGATAGATAGAGAGATAGAGATAGAAATAGATATATAAATTGATAGATATAGAAAGAGGGATAGAAAGAGAAAAATAGGGAGATCAAGAAAAAAGGAGATAGATAGACATAGAGGAGAGAGAGCGAGAGAGAGAAAGTGACAGAGAGACAGACACAATGACAGTTCGAATATCTGCATGAGTCTGTCGTTGGGAGTGGAAATAGATGAGTATGAATATGAATTTGATTTCAGTGATTGAATTATATTCAATATGATTTGAAAGAGTGAATTATAGTCAGTATGATAAATATGTGTGACCGAAATAATTATGTTGATTGCGATGGTCGTAATTGTATTATTGAGAAAGTGAATGGGGGGGGGGGGGGGTGACAAGCGAGTGTTAGGGCAGGATATGTTATTGTACTGTTGGTTTGTATATTATTTGAATGCTGTATGAAACACATTATATTTTCCATGCATTTCTTCTATATTAGATTAATTATAAGAAACTTTTTAAGGGAATCGTCTCCTTCTTTGTCGACTTTGTTTTTTCTGGGTTCAGGTTAGAAATGGTTTTATTTAACTTTTTTATTTCAATATATTAATCATGATGAAAATATGTAAAGAAATTTGATTTGGAGGAAGGGAACGAATGCGCATATGTGTGTGAGAGATAAGGATGATTTTAATAATAGTAATAATAATGATAACCACAACATTAATAACAGCATTAATGATAATAATAACAGCAATAATAATAATAATGATACTAACAGCAATAATGATAATATTACTAATCATTACAATAACAGTGATAACAACAATAAAGATAAAAACAATAAGCATACTGACAACAGCAACAATAAGTGACAGCAAAATAACCTTACATTTCATCGAAAAGGCGCTTCAACGGAGAGTTCCTAGGGAATCCGATTGCTCCAATCTCCAGAAAGAGGGTCTCGGATCCCATCTTCAGTGTGCATACGTCCATGACACCGACTGTGTACGGGCGCGGATGGGAGAGCATTAAGAGATGTTTTTGTTCCAGTTTCAACATATATGAAGGAGAGAGAAAGAGGGGGGGGGGGAGGGAGCGAGAGCGAAAGAGAGAGAGAGAGAGAGAGAGAGAGAGAGAGAGAGAGAGAGAGAGAGAGAGAGAGAGAGAGAGAGAGAGAGAGAGAGAGAGAAGAGAAAGAAGAAAAGACAAAGGAAAAAGAAGAAGGATAGATAGAGAGAGAAAGAAGAAAAGAGAAATAGATTGATAGATCGAGAGATAGATAGATAGATCGATAAATAGATAGATAGATAGATAGAGAGAGCAGGAGCAAGAGAGTAAGAGAGAGAGACAGAGAGAGAGAGAGAGAGAGAGAGAGAGAGAGAGAGAGAGAGAGAGAGAGAAAGCGAGAGAGAGAGCGAGAGAGAGAGAAAGAGAGAGAGGTGGATAGGGGAGACTTACCTTTTTCTGCGTATTTATCCATAAGTGAAGCCACGCCCATCACCGTTGCTGCAAAGTAAAAACGTTTTTGTCATTTTCTTAAGCAATAAACTGAAATGTGATATACCCTGTTCAAAGAAAAAAATAATAATAATAAATTAAAAAAGTATTCTGTATGTGAAGCAAATTATATAACAATTTCATATACGGAACTCATACCCATGAGAGCAATGGGCTCGGTTTTGACTTGCTGTATATATTCGTCATCTGGTATGATGCCTTGGTCCTGCCGTATCTGCGCCCGCTCGAAGATATACTGCTGGTCCTCGATCGGCGATGTCTACATGAAAATGTACATATGTCTGTTATGTGTACATGTGAATATGCGTACTAAAAAGATGTTAAATTAATTTATAAATCTACGAAAGAAAAAAAAGAAGAAAAAAAACAAAAAAAAGATAGCAGCTCTTTTAATTAGATAATTACTTAAAGTCGAATAAAATGCTGGTCACTGGGGCTTGGATAAGCGTACATAGTCATTAGTAAATTTTCTCTTAGAACTTAACCTCCCTCCCGGGACCTGTTTTTACGGTCTCTCTGTTTCTGCACAATGTGTGTGTGTGTGTGTGTGTGTGCGTGTGTGTGTGTGTACTAGTGTGTGTGCCAAAATATATACATATATACATGCCTGCATTATAAAGATATTCCTCGAGGTTAGTGCTCCATTCAATAAAACTCTACGGATACTTCCATTCACGTTTCATTTACTACTAGTGTTCCATTCAATGAAACTCTACGGATACTTCAATTCACGTTTCATTTACTACAAAAGTTTGAAATGGTTAAAAGTACTTTTATGTTTAAGACTACCATCTGTAATGAAATCCACAATCATAAAGCTATATGTTTATGTGAATCTATAATTTGTAATATTAGAGGATATAACAGCATGAGGTACAGATTGCCTAATAGAACACTACTCACTTATGGATAAACGGACAATCAAATTTATATCATGGAATATGCGTAGTATAAAGCCTAGGCTGAATGACTTAGAGTTTTATATCCGTAAATATAATACTGATGTTATTTGCGTGCAAGAACCTTTTGCTGCTGCTGCTAAGATGAAAATAGCACCTGCAATTCAGGGATACTATTCATATGTGAATACAGCCATGACTGGATTGTTGACATATGTGAAGGTAGCACTGCCACATAAATTAGTTAAAAAATCCGAGAGCACTGATGTTCAATTTCATCATTTAAAAATTCAGACTGCCACTGGTTATTTTTCACTGTATAATGTATATGCCAGATACTCCAAATTTCTGGCTAGTTCTCTCCCCAATTTTCACAACCAAAGCACGTTATGTATGGGCGACTTCAATGCAAGGCATCCACACTTTGGAGACAACCAACGTAATAGTAATGGGGAAGAATTCAAACATTTTATCAATAGTAGATCACTGACAGTATATGACACAGAAGCAGAGACTCATTTGGGAGGTGGCAGATTAGACTATGTATTTGGCAAAAATTTAGTTCATGGTAATGTCTGTACTTCACTGGTGCGAGAGTTAGTTAGTGACCACTTTGCAATACGAACAGATTATACTGTAGACACCAATTCAGCGACTAGATCACCTAGGCTCCGAATAATTATCCCACCGGGCCTGGAGCATCACTTCAAGGCACGGGTCTATGACTGGTATAACACCTATGAAGTAACATCTGTTGAGAAATTTTCTCAGGATCTAATCAAAGTTGTCACTGACTACTATGACACTTGGGTCTGTTCAAGAAAACTCTCAAAGAAAAAGAGGCCCCAGACCTCCCATGCACCGAGGTGGATCAATGACCCAATTCTGGCAAAGGAATATATACGGGCTCAGGAGCTTGCTAATTGCTATAAAGATAATAAGACGACAGATAATCTTCTGCAGTTTATGAAAGCCACCAAGGAATTCAGAGATTTAAAAACTCAGATTCGTAGTAAATACTGGGAACAATTTCTGCAAAGTATCAATAGTCAAACTTCTATAGCGGACGTATGGAGAAAAATTAATAGACTGACAGGTAAAGCCCTCACAACACCGCAGTTCCACAGTCCACAGGAACAGGCTAATATGCTGCTAGAGCAGTGGGCAGGAAATTCTCAAGTACACTCACTTCCACAAGGGATAAAAAATCAGCTCAACAAGTCGAAAATAGATAGAAATTTCAATATAGCAATAGCATGTGCTGCTATTGACCCCTCCGACTTTGTCGAAATAACCGAGTGGGAACTGAGCAATGCCCTTCTGAAAGGCAAGGCAACCGCCCCTGGCGAGGACGGCATTACTTACAGCGTCCTTCGTCACATTGCTCAGGTACCAGGCAACCCACTTTTACATCTGTATAGACTCAGCCTATCACAAGGAATCCTCCCAAGCTCCTGGACTAAAAGCTTAATCATTCCTATACCCAAACCCAATACTGATAAATACAGACCCATTTCCTTGACCTCCTGTCTGTGCAAAGTACTTGAGAGAATAATTCTGAACAGGCTCATGTATCGCATAAATGCTAAGTTATCCTCCAGACTGTATGGATTTCTCCCAGGGCGTAGCAGTCAGCACTGTTTTGCAGAGTACTTAACAAACTCAAACCCAGGCATGCAAACCGTATTTCTTGATCTTAAATCTGCTTTTGATATTGCAAACAGGGAAATTATCCTTGAGCAACTAGCTAGCTTTGGTATTCAGGGAAAACTGTTAACATGGATTCAAATGTATCTGTCGAATCGATCGGCTCAGGTTCTCTTCAGGGGCATTAAAAGTACTCATACAAAAGTATTTGAACTCGGCACACCTCAGGGAGGCGTACTTAGTCCCATGCTATTTAATATCCTAATGCATAGATTACTGGGCGATATACCACTTGCAGGCAATGACTCCATTATTTGCTATGCCGATGACATTTGTATTAAATCCTCATCCGAGGAGAGAATGCAAGAGATTCTAGATATACTTTCTGCAAGGGCTACTGAGTGTGGCTTGATAATTTCATCTGAAAAAACAAAGGCACTTAACCCACAGACAATCCCTCTGCCAAGGTTTCATATAGATGACGTTGAGCTAGATCTCTGCCATCAATACAAATACCTTGGGGTGATTGTTAATGATTCAGAGTTCATTAGAAACCTGAAGAAAAGGCTGTGGGAGCGACTGAAGCCACTTAAGACACTTGTCGGCAAAG
Organism: Penaeus chinensis; assembly: GCF_019202785.1. Lineage (NCBI taxonomy): Eukaryota > Metazoa > Arthropoda > Malacostraca > Decapoda > Penaeidae > Penaeus > Penaeus chinensis. Next base: position 3,711,543 of record NC_061829.1, on the reverse strand, counting down.
ACCATGGTATTAATGTCAATATTGCGAGAATCTTTTACTTGTCATACATAAGGTCGGTCATAGATTACCATGCGTTGCACCTAGTATTGTTCAAGGAATCAGAGTTGACTAGTCTAGAAAGTGTCCAAAATGAAGCCATGAGGATCATTCTTGGTGCCCCTAGAACAACAAGGATTGTGAATATGAGAACAGAACTTAATTTGCCTTCTGTTTATGAAAGAATATTATACATAAATACCACATTTAGTGTCAAATCAATTAGAGAACCCCTCCATTGTACAGAGTTCCAAAGACAACTAAAACACAAAATAGAAGAGCTAACTTTGAATAACAACACCGATTCATACTCAAATTCATGGTTACAAGTGACGTGTAAACACTTAGCTCAGCTGAACATTCCCATAACTAAGACCCTACATGGACGTTCTGTACCACCGTGGAAAATGTCGGACCTAAGTGTATATTACACGACTGCCCCCAAAAAAGACAGTGCCCCCCCTGCTATACTTAAACAGTATGCACTTGCAAGTATAAATGAGCATCTAGACACTCTTTCCAATGTATATGAATGCTACACTGACGGATCCTTGCAGTCTGGGTGCAGAGCAGGATGCGCTTTTTTTGTATATAAAAACAATATTTTGCAGCACCAGGATTGTAGGAGGGTTCATGACTGGGCTAGCACTATGCAAACCGAGTTGGCAGGAATACTCATGGCCACCGAATTTCTATTGAATCAAGGCTCAGGGGTCATTTTCTGCGATTCACAGAGTGCTCTCCAGGCTCTGAACACTCTAGACAAAGGTGCGGGAAATATTGCAAATGACATCAGGATAAACGTGTATCGTGCAAAAGAACGAGGCCATAATATACGTTTTGTGTGGATTCCATCGCATGTTGGAATCCCTAGGCATGATCATGCTGATCGCCTAGCAAAGTCAGCATGTGACAAACAAAGTGTGGACATAGATCTTGGGATACCTCTTTCTAGGATTTTCTACATCATTAAAGCCTCCTTCAGAGAGGACTTGACTGAGTTGATTAATTCTCAGCGCCCTGAAAGCTGTAGCATAAAGCACTATGACCGGTTTAGGCAAGATTCCTTCATCTATGGTTTATATAAAACAAGAACAAGACAGTGTGATGTTGTGACTGCAAGAATCAGGCTTGGGTATAGATTGTATTGGCAGGTCAGTACAGTTTGTAATGTCGAAGAAACTAAGTGTAAACTGTGTAATGAAGAATATAAGCGAACACTTGTACATTATATCTCAGAGTGCCATGTGATACAGCCTTTCAGGCCACCTAGCATGAGGTACGGAGAACTA
>NC_061829.1:3685215-3690215 GCF_019202785.1 Penaeus chinensis | reverse complement strand
AGCCTTCAACTTCAATCAACTCCAAATTGAAGTCCAAAATAGACTTAAACTTCATTATTATGTTGCCCACGGTGCTCCCTAGGTATTGTCTTCCATCTCGCCACGTTGAAGTTATTTCATTAAAACCCTGTAAGTCCAACAGAGCAGGAAGTAACTGATTGCATAGGTGGAGGTGATTGGGTGTGAAGCTTATGTAGTATAATAGCGTAGTGAAGGTCCCTTGATTGGGGAAACGGGAAAAGTTAAGACAGGGAGGGGAAGGGGGGGCGCTCGAGTGGGTGGGGGATGGGAAGACCACGATTGGGTGGGGGTTGGGGAGACCATGAGTGGGTGGGGGGTTGGGGAGACGACGAGTGGGTGGGGATTGGGGAGACCTCGAGTAGGTGGGGGGATGGGGAGACCACGAGTGGGTGGGGGATGGGGAGACCACGAGTGGGTGGGGGGTTGGGGAGACCACGACTGTGTAGGGGTGGTGGGTAACGAGAAAGGGCACACAATCGACAATAATGAGACTTTTAACAATTCCTTTGATGTGGTAGCCTATTAACTGACAAAGGGAAATCAAAGGAGGAAGTTAAAGACTAACTGTAGAATGAAATATCAAAAGCTAATGAAATGTTACTTGAATCCATAATGTATCACTGTTGTCACTAGAGTTATAACATACAGTACTTACGACAGCTGATAATAATGATAACAAAAATAACAATAAATATAATAATGATAATGACAATGATAATGATATATATAATAATGATAATGATATGTATAATAATGATAATGATAATAATTATAGATATATTAATGATAATAATAAAGGTGATGCGATGAGGGTGATAATGATGTTGATAACGAAAACAGCAATAGCAGTAACAGCAAGAACTAAGATAATAATGTTGATGATAATAAGGACAATAGTAATGGAATAAGATCATTCGTGGCAATATTGGTAATAGATATAATAATAGATATGTTAATGATGACAATGATAAGTACAACAACAATTATAATATTTGTGCTAATGAAAATTATAATAAGAGGAATTATCACATTAGTAGTAATCAGAATATTGCGATTTATATTTCGCATTGATGCTAATGATAATAAAAGAAGAAGGGGAAGAAGAAAAAGGAGGAAAAACAAAAGAAATAGAACAAAAAGAACAAATTGAACAGAAGAAGCACATCATAATAACACACTAAACATCATAGGTATAGAAACAACCTTCACAAATGCAGTCTTGATAGAAGCTCCCTTAAGTGAAGTTAAGGGGGGAAGAAGTGGTCGGTTGAAATGAAGTTCTGAATTTTTCCAGCAGCCTACATTTTGCAGTGCATAGTGTCCTCCTTGCAACAGACTCGCCTCACTTACTGTACCTTCACACGAGTTTCTTTTGCCCTGTTCGGAAAAAAAAAAAAAAAATGCAATACACAAAAGTACAACGCTTGGAATACAAAATCAAATAATGTTTATTATTATAGAGGCAGCGATAATAACACTGATGATAATGAGTAAGTAACGGTAATTTACTGCGATAGTAGTAACAACAATAATCTTGCTATCTTGCTAATAATAACGAGTTACGTTTCTATCAATATCATCATCGCCGCCATATAATAACACATACATATAGGGAAATAAATACTCGTAAGAAATAAAACAAAACAACAAAAAATAACAAATTCCTTTCCGCTTTACCTCCGTATCCCTCAGCTGGAGAACAGCCACCCTCGTAGCGAGAGGAATGTACGAACACAAATCATCGCATTTCACGGCTCCCTTCGAAGCTGCTATTACCAGGGTGTCGAACTGATATCAGGGGAAAAGTGTTATCTTGTGTGATGTACGTTATGGTATATTGAATGGGTTTGGTGCGGTGTAGTTAGAAAATTAAGGAAGAAAATGAGTAGGAATCACCAAGGATGTATTTGATGCTTTTTTCGATTATATTTTTCTAAGAAGTATATATGTTTTTGATGACGGTGTGAAGTTCTCTCAATAAGGGTTTTGATACCCGACTTGATTATGATTGATAACAAGAAGAAATCTTGGCATTGTGTGTGCTTGGTATGTTTTATGTCATACAATGTGGGTTTTTACTCGAAGGAAATATTTGTTGTTTACTAACCGTGCCGAAGACCTTCCTCGCCATCAACTGAAATATATAAGGGTTAATTTAGAAATGCCTGTTGAAGAATTAATAACAGATTATCGAAAACCTAAGAAATATTCATTAACTGTATTATCAAGTAAGAAATATTTGTTCCTCTATATACATTTTTATATGCGTAAACGTTTGTATACACTTGCGTGCGTACGTATATGCCCGTGTACATATATCCACATCAATACCGACAGACCTGAACAGCAGCTGACACCACCCATTCAGCAGGTCCAACGAGTACCGTGACTATATACCTCCGGGGCAACAGATCTCGCACATAGAGGAACTCCCAGTCAATATAATTGGGAAGCATGCTCAAAGAGGAAGCTGCCATCTGTGGGCCCTTTGTTACGTTCAAGCTTCCGTCTGAGAATTGTACTTCAAAGCGAGGAACATAATGAATTTCACCCGTAATGTTTTCTGACCACATATCTTTCATCAATCCACTGGCATCTGTTAATAAATCGAGGAGAAAAAAAATATCACAGAACTGTACAACTTAGTGTTGGATTCCTAAAGATTGCGATACTAATTCGAAACGTTATTTAAGTGTTCTTGTTATTACATCGCTTTATCTACCCTACTTTTGGAAACAAAAAAAAACAAAAACAAAAAAAAAAAACGATCACACAAGACTCTTAATCACTTAATAAATAATAGTGATAATAACCATAATCATAATAATAATGATAATGATACTACTACTACTAATAATAATAATAACAATAATAATAATAATAATAATAATAATGATAATAATAATTATAACAATAATAATAACAATAATTAAAATAATAATAATAATATTAATAATAGTTATAATAAAAATGTTAATAATGATGATATTAGTGATGGTAATAATAGAGATAATTTTAATAACAGTAATGATATTAAGAATACGAACAATAATGAAAATAATAATAATAAATATAAAAGTAACAATAATAATAATGATGATGAAAACAATAATAATGATAACGATATTAATAATAATAATGATAATAATAAAAATAAGAATAATAACAATAATAGTAGTAATAATAAAGATAATGATAATAATAATTATAATAATATTAATGATGATAATAATAATAATAATTATAATAATAATTATAATATTATTAATGATAATAATAATGATAATAATTATATTTATAATAATAATGACAGTAAAAATGATGATAGTAATAAAACTGATGAAATGAATAATGAAACAAACAGCAGCAACAACAACAGTAATGCTAATAACAATGACAATAATAATAATGATACTAGTAATACTACAGACAATTATTGTTATAATCATTATCATTACTTTCATGATATTATTATTATTTTTATTATTATCATTATCATTGTTATTGTTATAATTGCCTTATCATTATTGTTATAATTGCCATTATCATTATTGTTATTATTTTTTTATGATCTTCATAGTAATAATAAAAATAGTAATGATAACAACAGCATCAACAACAATAATGATGATGATGACGATGATGATAATGATGATGATGATGATGATGATGATGATGATGATGGTTATGATAACAATAATAATGGTATTAATATTAATGCTACAACTAATAATACCAATAGCCAACGTGATAATAATGATAGCAATATAATACTATCATTATATTTCCATTATCATTATTACTTTTATTGATTTTATTATCATTATCATGGCTATTATTGTTATTAGTATTAGTATTAGTATTATCATTATTGCTACTACTACTACTATTATTATCATCACCGTTATTATTATTATCATTATTATTATCATTATTATTATTATTGTTATTATTATTATCATCATCATCCTTATTATCATCCTTATCATTGTTATTATCATTATTATCATTATCATTATAGGTATCATTTTCATCATCAACATCATTGCTATTATCATAACCATTGTTATAATTATCATCATCATTACTTTCGCGATGTAAAAAGCAACGAATCTGCGTGAAACGAAACAAAAACAAAATGCTTTTATGCTACGAGAGTATAGGAACACATAAATACATTGCTTACACAGACTTGCACAGAGATAATACCCACCATAATGCTGTGGCACCATTATTATGGCATGTTGGGCGTTTAACACGGAAATTATTTTTAGTGCCAACTTCTCAATTTTCATGTTTGTAAATTCAACGCTTGGTTTTAGATCTTCCACTGGATATGCTGTTTGGGGGATATAATGCATATCAACTACGAAAAAATTGAAGATAAAAGAGCTGGTAATAAACACTAATTTTTGGTATAATTGTTATGATTAGTACTGTGGATAACTCCCGAAATTACTCTATATAAATGTTATATCGCATAATAAAAAATGTTGTTTTATCACAGTATTTCACAAAATTTCGTCATATTCTATATACAACAACTCTATTTTCATAAGAATAAATTACATATATATATATATATATATATATATATATATATATATAATTTATTAATATTATTATTTTGTTACCTGAAGCAGGAAGACAGAAAGCTGAAATCAGCATCGTAATCCAAGTGACAAGCATTGCAAAGAGCGAGTCTTAATCCCTTGTTTTAAGGCTGTAAAAAAGACCATTAATGAAGAAATGAGGGTCAGTATGTGTATCATTTCCTTCATTCAGTATGTGTTTACTTCAACTTGCGTTGACGAGTAAGAGTTTACTTTGCTTCATTATTATATGTTTGTATTGCTTCAATCTGTAAGTGGTTTATTTGCTTTAATCAGTATGTGCTTAATTTGCTTCGATCATTAAGTGTGTAATTTGGTTCAGTCAGTGAATATATGATTTGTATCCGTTAGTAAGTGTTGAATTTA
>NC_061829.1:3662715-3667715 GCF_019202785.1 Penaeus chinensis | reverse complement strand
CTTACTTTCCCTCCCTCTTTCTCTCTCACTCACCCACTCACCCCCCCTGCCCTACGCCCCCCCTCTCTCTCTCTCCCTGCCCTACCCCCCCTCTCTCTCTCCCTGCCCTACCCCCCCACTCTCTCTCCCTGCCCTACCCCCCCTTCTCTCTCTCCCTGCCCTAACCCCCCTTCTCTCTCTCCCTGCCCTACCCCCCCTCTCTCTCTCTCCCTGCCCTACCCCCCCTCACTCTCTCCCTGCCCTACCCCCCCTCTCTCTCTCTCCCTGCCCTACCCCCCCTCTCTCTCTCCCTGCCCTACCCCCCCTCTCTCTCTCCCTGCCCTACCCCCCCTCTCTCTCTCCCTGCCCTGCCCCCCCTCTCTCTCTCGCTGCCCTACCCCCCCCTCCTCTCATTAAGAACTCCGACCTTTGTGTTTACATTAAGCGAATTGCAAATCTATGATATTCATATGCTTTCTTTACAACGAGTTCGAGAGTCAATAGTCCTGATAATACCAGAGTTCAACACGCATTTCTTATTTCATCATTATTGTGACGATAATTGTCAATATCATTATTGATATTACTCTTGTTATTAGTTTATCATAATGAGAGTAATAATGAAACTAATAATTATGTTGATAACAATAACGATGAAAAAAAAGTAATAGTAAGGATAGTGTTTGTAAAAACAATGGTTGTAAGAATAATGTAATTTTTACTGTTATTTATATTATCTTTTATTCAAATATATATATATACATATATATATATATATGTATATATATATATATATATATATATATATATATATATATATGTATATATATATATATGTATATATATATATATATATATATATATATATATATATATATATATATATATATATATATATGTATATTTATATATATGCACACACACACACACACACAGACACACACATATATATATATGCACACACACACACACACACACGCATATATATATATATATATATATATATATATATATATATATATATATATATATATATATATATATATATATAATGTCCAGTGGTTAGAGCAATACGGTTGTAGAAATGCCTGCGTTCTGACTGCTGCCTCGAGCCCGACACAATCAGGCAGGGGAGACACTGCCATATAACCTCTTAATAGTGAATTGAGAGAGGCATATGTTTTGCAGTGGAATGAATGGCTGTTAAATACACACACTCACACACACACACACAATATATATATATATATATATATATATATATATATATATATATATATATATATATATATATATATGCACACACACACACACACACACACACACACACACACACACACACAGAAACACACACACACACACAATTATATATATATATATATATATGTATATATATATATATATATATATATATATATATATATATATATATATATATATATGTTTATACATTTATTTATTTGTGCATATATATATATATATATATATATATATATATATATATATATATATATATATACATATATGTGCATACATATATAGATGTATGTATATATTAATATATACATATATATTTATTTATTTATATGCACTCACACACACACAATTATATATGTGTGTACACACACACACACACAGACACACACACACACACACATATATATATATATATATATATATATATATATATATATTTATGTATATATATAATATATGTATATCTATATCTATATATTTATATATTTATGTATATATATATGTATATATATACATATATATATGTATGTATGTATATGCATATATACATATATATGTTTATATTTGTGTATATATATGTATATATATATATATATATATATATATATATATATATATATATATATATATATATATATATATATATATATATATATATATATATTGCTCTTTCCCTCCTTATCCCTTGTGATCACCTTTCAGTGCATATCACAGAAGTATTCAAGAGCTTGGCTTGTCAGTTGTGAGAGGAACTGATGCTGAACGAGATTTTATTTTCAAATTCTTGACTTTGACAGATATCCTTCCTAGAGGATTTGATTCTTTGGAATAACAACAGTCCTTTTACAGTGTGCTGGAATCCGACGTTGTTCGTCACTTTTCTTTTTAGATAAAAATGATTGTTTCTTTTCCCGTTGGGTTTTTTAGTATGTGAAACCGACTGAATGATCATAAAATTGATAACTGTGAATAAATGTGAACTATGTGATAATAATTTTTCCGGCCTTTAAGTAGTTTCAGAAACATATTACGATTATATATATATATATATATATATATATATATATATATATATATATATATATAATTTATATATATGTATAGATATACATGTATATATGTATATGTATATATACATATATATATATATATATATATATATATATATATATATATATATATATATATATATATATATCTATATATATGTATATATATATATTTACATATATATGTATATATATATATATATATATATATATATATATATATATATATATTTCCCAGAGGGGAGATATTTTTATTTTATTTTTCTGTTGTTCCGTTTTCATAGAAGTTTGAAAATTATCGAGTGGTCATGATGACGATGATAGAGTGTAATCTATGTGATATTAGGGTCAATAAATAGTTTCAGAAACAGCCTGCAGTTATATAAAAACATATCTGTTTTTTCGTGTGTATATCGTTTTTCTTTTCTTTGTCCTTTTTATTTTTCCACATACATAGTCACACACACATACACATACGTACACTCGCGTGTGAGTGTACGCGTGTATCTACCACGTTTATATCCATAGTTAGACACACACACACACACACACACGCATTTATATATATATATATATATATATATACATAAATATATATAAATATATATATATATATATATATATATATATATATATATATATATATATATATATATGTGTGTGTGTGTGTGTGTGTGTGTGTGTGTGTGTGTGTGTGTGTGTGTGTTGTGAAGGGCTGGTGTTGTTTCACTATTTGTAAAAAGCACAGAAAGGAATGAGAGTGCGAACAATGTTATTTAAGGCTTCATTCCGCCTCGAAGCATTAGGCTCCGTGGCACAGTGTCGCTTTGAGCTTAACCCGGGGCCATCTCACATAGTCCCGATCTCCGCACAACGCCTGTAAATTTCTAATGTCTTTGATTGTTTTAAAATTTGTACTTTATATTGTACTGTTTAGTTTTTAATGAAGAGTATTTCAAATGAATAACTGGAAAATATTACTTGTTTAAGTCTCTTTTACGAGTGCATGTCCTTCTCTTAAAGGGTTTATGCACCTTTCATAGTTGGCACATGAACATCTCTTCCGAGGAAATTCTTGTGTTTTAATACGTGTTGTAGCCAGAGCATGATCCCTTCATTCTTTTAATTTTGTGCATATTGTCTTTATCTTTTTAAAAATTATTTTTATATGTATTTTTAAATAAAATTCAATGTTATATTTGAGTTTGTTAGCCTTGGATAAGCCAATGCAGTCCAGGATATTTAAAAATAAGAAAGGGGGGGATTTTGACACACTCACACACACACACACACACACATATGCATACATATATATATATATATATATATATATATATATATATATATATATATATACACACATATATGTATGAATATATACATATATATATATATATATATATATATATATATAAGTATGCATATATATATATATATATATATAATATATATATATATGTATATATAATATATATATGTATATATGTATATATGTATAAATATAATATAACTACATATATATATATACATACATATATATATATATATATATACATATATATATATATATATATATATATATATATATATATATATATATGTATAATATGTTCATATGTATATATAAATATATATATATACATATACATATATAAATATATATATATATATATATATATATATATATATATATATATATATATATATATATATATATAATCCTCTATATACATATAAATGTTTATATATAGATACATACATATATATATATATATATATATATATATATATATATATATATATATATATACAGATATATATGTATATATATATATATATATATATATATATATATATATATATATATATCCATATATATATGCATATTTATACACACACACAGCAATGTCATCTTCTACCATCTGTGTGCCTCAGGCTATCAGATGGATTGGTGTGGTGTGCAAATTGTATTTTTTTCCGCTGGTGTCCAACGCCCGCAGACTGGTGGACCCCCACTAATAAAGCAACTCTCCAATTTTAACATGAACATAGGATTTCTCCTGCCGGTAATCTGCTGCCCTTACTTGCCATCTTTTTGATATATGATATTACGTACACTATAAGCAAAGGGAGTAACTCGAGTATAAAGTAACTGCAGGATACAGAGGCTATACACAATAGATAAATCAGAATATTTTTAATCTAATGAAATTCACAAATACACCGTCATATAACTATCACTGATAAATTTTACTTCTCGTGGATTCTGCTTGAACACAACGTTTAATGTTCCCTTACTCTCTTCCCCCTCTCTATACACTCAACAATCTCTCTCTTACTCTCCCTCCATGTTTATTTAACTCTATGTCTCTATATCGCCTTTTCATCTCTCTCCTTTCTCTTTCTCCTTTGTACCAAGCACGAATCAAAGAGCACGTTAAGTTACACATAGGAAGAAGTCATTTCTCATCCAAACCTTTGACAACAGACTGGGTACCTTTAGGACACGCCATACATTTCTTTCATTTCCTTTCATAACTTGACTTTCGTCTGTGAGTGTATTTAATATCTTGAAATTCTTGTGAGTCAGTGAGAGAGAGAAAGAGATTTATGTATGTGCATGCGTGCGTACGCGTACCTTCCCATGCATGAATCCAATCTGTGTGCGGTACACTTGACTTCATACCCTAAGACGATTTAAAACTTCTCTTTCCT
>NC_061829.1:3655215-3657715 GCF_019202785.1 Penaeus chinensis | reverse complement strand
AATACAAAATTCCGTTTACATTTTCTTCTCCTAATACAATCTGACAAAAACTTCCCAAATACAACTTCTCGTCTATATCACCAAAGATACACACTTCCTCGCTCTAGAATACATGCTTGAATGATCAGCCCTATTTCGCACATAGTTTGCAAAATCATATTGCACGCTTTCATCGTTCGTTGCAAGGGAGAAGTCATTTTACATTCCGAAACATGGAATTTATGGCATGTAAAGTAGCCCAGTATGAAACACAAAGAGTTATGTACAGTCAGGTTTATTGCGAACAGTATTGGCTTCGTAATACAGTGTTCTAGGCATGTTGAACGGGAGGAGTTTGCTTTCGAGGTATAGAATCTAGCGACAGGCATTTACATGCTGCCGCTCGAGTTTCTTTTGTGTATGTATGTGTATGTGTGTGTGTGTGTGTGTGTGTGTGTGTGTGTGTGTGTGTGTGTGTGTGTGTGTGTGTGTGTGTGTGTGTGTGTGTGTATGTGTGTGCGCGCATAGTCTTCAGTCCTAGAGGAATAACTCATTTATGGGATTAGAGAGAGAAAAGAAGAAGAAATGTATATAGCAGCATTACAAAGTCAATATAATTTTACATTTAACTCCTGACGCACTTCCACAGATACAGCATTTAGGCATAAAGATTCAAAATCAGTATTTGATAACTGATGGACCTTCACATATATGTTTTTTTTTTTCCTTTCTTCATTGCTAAATCTTGCACTTTGCAGCTATTGTATACATATTGACATGAGTAGCGCATTATCCACGAATCCAAACAGAATCCAGTAAATGTTAAGTTCATCCAGTTGATTGGGAATTATTCCATTAGGCTCAGTTCCATCAATCCGTTTGTCATTTGTAAAGTTACCAACAGGGAAACGGATAAGCGAAACTCGTTAAGAAGTTAGCTGATGGATATTGTTGTTTGACCTCACGCAAACAAGGTCAAACTACGCGGCATGAAACTAAAAGTACTTTTGAATTAGAGAGATTTTCACTGGCCTGTTTCATGCTTTCTATAAACGTGTAAGGTAAAAAATTCATGGATAAGTAATTGAAGGGATACGCATATTAAATATTAAAGTGATATGAAAGGGATATTTATATTAAATATTTAAGGGATATGCAAGAGTATAGGGAAAATAACAAGTTCTGGTACTAAGTTCAGGATCAACTGATTGACTGATTATTTAAGATTATCTGCTGCGTCAACAGCTAAGGTCATTAACGGCAAATTCAATGTTGGATTAAAAAGTTCAAATATTTAAAACCTTAAAAATCTATCAATATATATCTTATAAATAAATATAAGTAACAATAAATATTATATAAAAAATCAAAACATAAATATTATGCTCTAAATGTATACAATTATTGCATAAATATTATGCATGTTTAAGTCTTATTGAAAATATGTATCCCTTTAGAAACTGATCAGAATCAAGGACAACAGAACTCCAGGGTGTTATAAATGCTCCTTAAGGGAATCGTGTACATCCCCTGCCCTGCCCTATTTTGAACACCGGCATTATACTAGGAGCTACAGGCAAGCGCAAACACGTGAGGGCGACAGTGCTAGCGTTTTCGATCAACACAGGTTGTTTAGCATATCTAACATGGTAAGTGTGATTACAGCTGCTGTTAATGACGAAATGTATACAATGAATAAAGTTGATACTATTATTAGTGTAATAAGAAAAAAAAAATTGTACATGGTATGACTTATTTATTCAGTGATGTCATAATTGCAGTATCTAATCTCAGAAGGAACAAAAAAAGGCATTTAATTAAGACAAAATGTTTAATCCTATGTCACTGTATTCAACCTTAAATATTTGTCTTAGGAACCATCCAATAAAAGCTGAACTCGTTCAGGTATTAGAATAAACAGTACATATATTATGAACCTGGGATTTTTTTTTTTTTTTGGGGGGGGGGGTGAGGGGGGGCATTTAGGAATATAAATATATTTGTTAACATTTCAAATACAAAGCGAAAGTAGACAGAGTAAACAAAAGAGTTTAGAAAGGGTGCATAATTTGCCTCTATCTGTCTCGATTTGTGGGAAAAATGTTTTCAGTTCCATACAAAGTTCCATTAAGCTAATTAGTTTTCTGTGCAGTTATTTGGCGAGATAATGTCGTATTTTTTCTATTATTACCATTAAGTCTGGTCACAATTTAAAATGACAATTTCAAAGTAAATGTCTCTCCGAGGCTCTTAGTATTTTTTTTTTTTTTTTAGGGGGGGGGGGGGGGGCTTTAATAACCTATAAACACCCGTCTCAATCAACAATGAAAATGGTATATGCCATCACTTTACATTACTCTCCTCTGCAACAATTCTGCAACTACTCACAAATACACGAAGACTGAGTTTTCATTTTCGCTGTAGAGTAAAGTTATCGGAACAAAGTTACCCTTTCGTAACTCATATCAATTGTATTTTAATCGAAAACACAATATCCCGGATGCCAGTAGGATCAAGCTCC
>NC_061829.1:3640215-3642715 GCF_019202785.1 Penaeus chinensis | reverse complement strand
GCTAGTTACCGTTCCTCTAACGATCAAAATATCACTTTGAAACTGAAGTCATGATGAAGTTGGGAGAACGCTTTATTAAAAGTACAATCAAGTTGTTATTCAAATGTTCAATATCTCTGAACCCTTGTGCCGGTGTTCAAAGGATGTAAGAGAAAGATAAAGTCATATGGAAAATAAAGAGAAAGAGATTGAAAGAATGGAAAGAGAGGGCGACGAGGGGAGAAGAATGAATAAAAGTGGAGGTAGGAAAATGGATAAGGAGTGAGGTTGAGAGGAAGCAAGTGCATGAAACAGAATTGTAATGAATAAATAAACAAATCAATAAAAAAAAAAGTGGGTGAAGCAATTCTCAAGGCATGAGGATGGAGGGGATGTCGGGAAAAAAAAGGTAGAGCAAAGGGGGAACAACGAGAGGGAGGAAGAATAAAAAAAGAAAGGAGAGATAGACAGAATTAAGAAAAGAAAGTGTGGGGCGAGGCAGTTACACAGAAAGAATAAGGAATAGCCAAGCAAGAAAAAATGGACGAGAAAGAACAACAGCAACGAAATGTACGGAACAAGACCAGAATAACAACAACAACAACAAAAACAACAAAAAACATTGAACAAAATTCCCAGGTAACTGACCATGGCCGATTAACTGCAGACAAACAAACTAGATGTCACACAATACCTCTTAATTAATTAATATTTCATTTTTAAACATCATTCCGACTCCCCCCACCCCCTACCCACAATGGCATTCAAAAGACTTCAATTAAGAAAGGAAACAAGAAATAAGTAGACTGATAAATTGATTACATGCATGAATCAAAACATTAAAATTCATAACTCTGATTACCTCTTCTTGGCTGTCACTCGAAAAGTCTCCCCATTCAAATAATAATACATGAATAACACGTAAACAATTAAGCTAAAAGAAAACGTAAAATTTTCCTCCCCCCCTCATAATATATATATATATATATATATATATATATATATATATATATATATATATATATGTATTATATGATAATGAAATTAACGCACATGTAATTAGAATCTAATTGAACATAAGCAAATTTACTCCTATCCCCCCACCCCCACCCCCACCAAGATAACTATCACTGAAAAGCAGTGATAGCCATCAGATAAAGACATAGATAACACACAAGCAACAATCATAAAAAAGTAAAACACACACACAAAAAGAAATAATAATAACTCCTATCCCCCCCCCCCCCCCCCATTAACCCCTACCCCCTCCCTTTCCCATTTCCCTCATGGCTGTCACCGCCCCCCCCCCCCCCCCCCACACACACACATTTCCCCCTCCCCCCATCCCAAGATAAGGGAAATGGCCCATCAGCGAGGTGTTGGCGCAACCCGATCGCGAATGGAGTGCTGATTAACGCTTTACAATGGATCCCCGCGGCAACTGAAGCCTACCCAGCTATCGGATCCCACCGGCAGACGAGGCAAGACCTAATCTCTCGACCTAATCTGGCAGATCTTCAGGGTAGACTCGTCGGTTCTACCCTGAAGGAAACTAAGGGCCTGTGTCGTGCTTCGAGAGTGTGGGAAGGAGTTCTTGCTTTTTGGTTTGTTTGCTTGCGAGAAGTGGTGGAGTTGGGTCACTTTTTTTTCCTTGCTTGGGGTCTTGTTCCTTCTTGCTTGGGCTCTATTTTTTGTTGCTTGGGGTCTTTTCTTCCCTTCTTGTTTGGGCTCTATTTTTTCCTTGCTTGGAGTTATTTTTTCCTTGCTTGGGGTCTTTTCTTCCCTTCTTGCTTGGGCTCTATTTTTTCCTTGCCTGGGCTCTACTTTCCTGATGATTTTCCTGATAGTTTTCCAGATGATTTACCATTATCATCAAATCGATTTTCTTGCTCATCGCCGTTGTGATCATAATTATCATTATCATTTCTTTTATTAGTATTCTGACCTTATTGTTATTGCTATTACTACAAGCTTTTCTCGTTTTCTACTATCATTATGATCACCAGCATTATTAACACTCATCAAAGTCATCCTCATCATCATTATCATCCTCATGTTCATCCTCCTCATCATCATTTTCATCCTCCTCATCATTATCACCATTCTTATTCTAATCCTCATCTTCATCATTATAATCATTATCATCATCTTCATCGCCATCCTCATTCTCAGCCACACCTTCCCCGTCTTCATCCTCATCCTCACCATCATTCTTTTCCTCCTCATCCTCATCCTGATCATTCTCCTCCTCCTTCTCCTCCACCTCCTTCTCCTCTTCACATCATCATCATCATCATCCTCATTCTCCTCCTCCTCCTTCCTCCTACTCCTCCTCCTCCTCCCTATCGTTATCGTTATCATCATTATCATTATCATTCTCCTCCTCCTCCTCATGATAAATATCCTCCTCCTTATCATCATCCTCATCAGCATCATCATTAGAAAATACGATAACAAAAATGAGATAAGAATTAAGAGCAATAAAAGGTTAACAAAACATTTTCCCTTGGAATAGAAACGA
>NC_061829.1:3620215-3632715 GCF_019202785.1 Penaeus chinensis | reverse complement strand
CTTATGCATGCAGCATCGTCTTCGAGACTTTGTGGTGCAATAACATCTAGGATGAGATTAGCTTGTTATCTTTGGTAGCTGTTTGTGTCACTGTATTTTCCAGGATGATAACAAGGTTTTCCTTTACTCTATATCTATTCATTTATTTATTTGTATATATATTATTCATTTATCATTTATGTTTTGTTTTTAGCATCACAGACATTAGATTTATATTAAACGTACTTTCTCTTGTTATAATCTTGATATTTCGTCAGTTTTAAAGGAGGATGGAATTAGGAAAAGTATTACGGAAAATGTTATAAAGGCATAAGAATATACTTAATAATAATAATAATAATGATAATATTTATAATAATAATAATAATAATAATAATAATGATAACATATAAAGAAAAAGGACGATTATAACATGAGTAGTGATAATAACAATAATGATAATAATGATAATAATAATGATGATAGTACTACTACTACTAATAATAATAACAATAATACTAATATTATTATTAATGATGAAAATAACACTGGCACCGATAATAATGATAATGATAATAAATACACTAACAATAATGATAATAATTATAAAAAAATACTGATAATATTAGAATTAACAATAATAATGTAAATATTGTTTTGGGATAAGATGATAATATTGATGATAACAAATCCATCAACAGCAAGAGGGATAAAAACATATAACAATAATAACAATTAGAACAATAAAATTTTAATCGGCTATCGTTATGATCGAGTGTCATTTCTTGTTAAGCTCCAGTGTCATTTCTTGCTATTCTTCAGTGCCATTTCTTGCTATTCTTCAGTGTCATTTCTTGTTATGTCCCAGTGTCATTTCTTGCTATTCTCTAGTGTCATTTCTTACGACTGATGAAGCTAAAAACTCTTCAGGACTTCAGGGCTTTAAACGATCATCACTTGCAACAACACAATAAACCGGACACAATGAAATTCAGGGACGGTGAAGTCTCCTCCAGAATTGATATTGCATGTTTCCTTCATAATAGTTGATATTGCATACCCCTTTGGTATCCGTGTGCAGGAGAATGGGCAAGAGGTAGTCGAAAAGGGGAATAACTAAGACATGCAATCACAAGAAAGCTGTAAAGGGTTGCAGTGTGCAAGCATTCTCGACTCCTGGTTGGCAAGATTGGCTTGATATATTTTATTGACTCCTTAGGATAAGCTGCTTAACTCGGATCTGCAAATATCATCAGGACCCGATGTTCCTGAGGCTAAATTTTATACCGAGATAGGGATAGTAATAACAATAACAATGATAATGATAATGGTATTAGTAATAATGATAAAACATAGAATAATAATGATAATGGTAATAATGATGATAATAGTGATAATGATGATACCATTACTCGTACTATTATTACTACCAGTAGTAATGATGATTATAACACAAATAATAATGGTGATGATAATAATAACGACAATGATATCAATATGAGATATATGAACACTATAGCAATAATAACAATAATAATAATGATAATGATAAACAAAAATGTTAGTATTGGGAATATCATTTTAGAAAGATGATAATCATGATTATTATTATTATTATTATTATTATCATTATTATAATTATCATCATCATTATCATCATTATTATTATAATAATCGTTATTATTATTATGATTACCATTATCATTATTATTATTGTTTTCCTTACTATTATCATAACTATCATAATAATCATTATTATGACTATAATTATGGGCATTATTACTACTATTATCATTATCATTATTATCACAACATTATTATTGCATATATCCTTGTCGTTATTATCAAATGATTAAAAAATATTATATCGATAACTTTCAGGGAAAATACCATTCAAATCTTATGAAAAGTATTAAACATATCTCGTGAAAAAAACATATATATATATATATATATATATATATATATATATATATATATATATATATATATATATATAAAAGGAAAACAAGAAAAAAAAAGAAAATCACGTAGGTTTCTGTTATATATATATATATATATATATATATATATATATATATATATATATATATATATATATATATATATATATAACAGAAACCTACGCGATTTTCCTTTTTTTTCTTATTTTCTTTTTACCTAAAGTGCAATATCAGTTTAGAGACTCATGAAGCTCGAATGCACTTTGGATATCTTAATGTAATCTTGTTGTGAATTAAATTGTGATTGAGTTTGCTTTAGTGAAAATGAATTTACACATACGAGTCCAGCAGAGCATGTAAGAGTGAAAGATTCTGTGATCAAGATATGAAAGGAATGATAAAGGACCCCGAAAATCGACTTCAGGAATTGGATAAAAGAGGGAAAAGGAGATAGGAGATTAATAATAGTAATAATAATAATAATAAACACAGGAATAATAGTAATAATGATGTTAACAATAATGGAAATTATTATCTTAACAATAATGATAATAATAATAAGTAAAACAATAGTGGTAATACTGATAATGATAATAGTAACAAATTCATTGATGATGATGATGATGATAATTCTAATAAAAAAACAACAACAACAATGATAATGATATTAATGATAATAATAATAATAATAATAATAATAATAATAATAATAACAATAAAAGATAATAACAATAATAATAATGATTGTAATAATAAAAATAATAATAGTAATAATAGTAATAACGATAATGATAATAAAAACAATAAAGTAATAATAATAATGGCAATGATGATACTAATAAAAATAATAACAATAATAATAATAATGATAATTATAATAATGATAATTATAATAATAATAATAATAGCAATACAAATAATGACAATAATAATATTAATGAGAACAAAAATAGATATGACGAGGGTAATAATGATAATGATATTAGTATATATATGTATATATATATATATATATATATATATATATATATATATATATATATATATGTGTGTGTGTGTGTGTGTGTGTGTGTATGTGTGTGCGTTAGAATCCTTTTATATATGTGCATATATATATATATATATATATATATATATATATATATATATATATATTTATATATATACATATACACACACACATATATACATATGTATATATAAATATACATGTGTGTGTGTTTATGTGTGCGTGTGAACCATTGTATATATGTGCATATATATATGTTTATATATATATATATATATATATATATATATATATATATATATATATATACATATATATACTTATATGTGTATGTGTGTGTGTGTTAGTGGGTGTGTTCTGTGTGCGTTTGTGTGTTTGTGTGTGTGTGTGTGTGTGTGTGTGTGTGTGTGTGTGTGCGTGTGTGCGTGTTAGTGAGTGTATGGCTGCATATATATATATATATATATATATATATATATATATATATATATATATATATACATATATATATATATATATATATATACATATATATATATATATATATATATATATATATATATATATATATATATGAACTAAGAAATTATGAAATATAGAAATAGATAGATATATCGATGAAAGAAAAAGAGAAATAGAACTTTAGTGAATCGAAAAGGTATTGGCAATAGCACGATCTATTCCTGCATTTAAAAAGTGTATCATTAAAGGATCTGGGAGAAAGTTCAATTGAGAAATTTTATCAATTTTCCCTTCTCTTCGTAACCTTGGAATAAATGTAATTTTTTGTGTCTTCAGAAATGGAATTGGCTTGTGGTAAGTTGGATTTTATCTTTATTTCGTGATTCTTGTTTGTATAAACATCAATATTGGTATGAATTGAAATAGAATAAGGGAAAGCAAAGTTAGCACATGAGCATATATTTTTCGATCTATATTGATATCTATCAGTCTATATTTATCTATCTAGGTAGGTAATAGAAAAGTGTAAATCTGATAGTGTATGTTTGATAAGAAACATATGATGAAAATATGTTTAATGGTAATATTGATAAGAAATGACGATGTTCATGATGATAATGAAAATAATATTGATAAAAGTATAATAATAATACTAATGATAATAATAATTATAATTATAATATTAATAAAAATAATAATAATAATAATAATAATAATAATAATTATAATGATAATAATAATAATAATAATAATAACAATAATAACAATGGTGATAAAAATTATCATATTGATTCCAAAAATACTAATGATACTGATATTAATGATAATAATAAGAAGAATAGCAATGGCAGTACTGATAATAAAAACATTAGTAATATTAATAATGATGAATCAAAATAGCAATAGTAATAATAATGATGATAATATTAGTAATAATAATAATAATAATAATATTAACAATAATAATGCTTATAATAATAATGATTATAATAATAATGGTAATATTAATAATTATAATAATAACAATAATGATAACAATATTTATAATAATAATGATAATAACTGTAACAACAATCATGGTATCAATAATAATAATATGCGATTTATTAACAGTGGGTATTTTCCTTTTCATCTTTGTGTACACTTGGCTGTGTATGTGTATGCTTGTGTATGTGTGTGTGTGAGTAAATGTATGTATGTATATATATATATATATATATGTATGTATAAAAATATATATATGTATATATATATATTTATATATATATATATATATATATATATATATATATATATATATATATATACATATATAACATCGAATTAGAAAATCGTCTGAAAAATATAATTTCCTCTTGAGAAGCTGACTTTTACCTCGGATAGTTTTCGCAAGACTCGTCAAGCCGAAAGCAAACTTGAGTTGACTCCGGGTTGAGACTACTACCGCGAAAATACGCTTTAAAAGCTTAAAGGATTACGTTTTGGGGAGAGAGCCAAGAACACTTTGCGGGGAAGGGAGAGATGAACAAGGCTTGGCAAGACGGAAATTACGGTGTTGCCAAACCAAGAGTTTAGTCCTTAGAGTCACAATGGACGAGAGAATACGTGTGTGTTGTCTTTATGTTCTCTGCCTCTGCTTGATTTTGCATGTGCGTGAATTTGGGTCCCATTAAAGCCTTACAATTTTACCTTACTAGAATGAGTATCATGTCTTGTAAAAGCCTTTCGAGTATTCCAAGGCTTACATTTAAATGATAGTTGTTCACTTTTGTCTAGTTTTCATTCTGACAGATTTGAGCAATATGTCCAAGACCACACACCCTAAACACAAAAAAGAAAAAAAAATCACGAGATTAAAGATGATAGCAATAACAATAACATTAAATAAAACAAAAAGAAGGAATACTCGCATCCCCCCCCCCCCCCCTTCATACCAACAAGGAAATGCAGGCAGTTGCGTCTAACTCTTCCTTCTGCTTGAAATAAGTGTCTTGAGAAAGCTTAGGCTCAGAGATCCCTTATCAGAGCTGTGCAATAACATTTGGAGGATTGAGTTGTCTTCTACTGTTGCTGTGTGTGTCTGTGTATTTTCCAAGATAACAGGAGGATTATCTTATGCCTTTCCATTCCAGAGGTAATTTACTTCACCAAGGCAACAGAACTGCAACAGGGCTAGTCTTATTTCTAGTTTGTCTTATTTTCCGTCCCTTGTGTTTATCTCTTCGATCTTTCAGTGTCGGAAATGTTAGTGATATATTCAATAATTCAACCATTACTTGTATGTTTCTGAGTATTAAGCCTCGAACAGCGTGAATTAAACATATACGTCATGCTGTATCTAATGCATAAAATAACGCTCAAGCGGGGCAGTGATCTTTGCAAATGGAAACCATGACCAGAAACTAACAGGCTGGCAGGACACATGCAAAAGAAGTTTAGTATATAAACACGTTTTCGATAAAGGAGATATATGTGAATCTGCCAAACGAATCTTAAAAGTCAAAGGCTATAATAATATAAGTGCGTAGATTTTACATTTTCTTTCAACTATAAATAAATAATTTACATTTTCTTTCATCTATAAATAAATCATCTATAAGTAAATCATTTACATTTTCTTTCAACTACAAATAAATCATAAATATTTCTTTCAACTACAAATAAGTCATTTACATTTTCTTTCATCTATAAATAAATCATTTACATTTTCTTTCAACTATAAATAAATCATATACATTTTATTTCATCATTAAATAAATCATTTACATTTTCTTTCAACTATAAATAAATCATTTACATTTTCTTTCAACTATAAATGAATCATTTACATTTTCTTTAATCTATAAATAAATCATTTAAATTTTGTTTCATCTATAAATAAATCATTTACATTTTCTTTCAACTACAAATAATCATTTACATTTTCTTTCATCTATAAATAAATCATTTACATTTTCTTTCATCTATAAATAAATCATTTACATTTTCTTTCATCTATAAATAAATCATTTACATTTTCTTTCAACTACAAATAAATCATTTACATTTTCTTTCATCTATAAATAAATCATTTACATTTTCTTTCATCTATAAATAAATCATTTACATTTTCTTTCAACTATAAATAAATCATTTACATTTTCTTTCATCTATAGATAAATCATTTACATTTTCTTTCATCTATAAATAAATCATTTACATTTTCTTTCAACTATAAATAAATCATTTACATTTTCTTTCATCTATAAATAAATCATTTACATTTTCTTTCAACTATAAATAAATCATTTACATTTTCTTTCATCTATAGATAAATCATTTACATTTTCTTTCATCTATAAATAAAAAAAATCACATTTTCTTTCAACTATAAATAAATCATTTACATTTTCTTTCAACTACAATAAATCATTACCATAGAACGATTCCAGCTTCCACAAAATCACAGCGTCAATTATCATAGCACAAACTAGACGTTAATACCAACCCCGACAGACATACACGAGAACTTTAGTTGGCACTTCTCCTTAGTTCAAATTGCGGATCAACTAGAAAGCTCTTCAAGAAAGAAGAAAAAGAAGAGAAAAGAAAAAGAAGAAGAAAAAGAATAAAATAAAAAGTAAACACCACTTGTACCCTTCGGAACCCTCCCAACCCCTCCCACCTACCCCCACCCCCCGAGCCAAATGGGATATTGTCCTCGTCACAGAGCCAAAAGTCCGCTGACGGCAAGTCATTACGAAGCAGCTCTGGATATACAGTGCAACGCGACAGTCCCTTCCAGTGCGGGAACATATGACCTGAGTTGCCCGAGCACAGCATCGCACTCAGCTCTTTCGGCCTCTCTGAGTTACAAGGAATGAGCGGCGGGCGTGATGCGTAGATACAAGGGCTTAGCCTCTGTACTCGTTATGAGGTGTATGTGTGTGTGTGTGTGTGTGCGTGTGCGTGCGTATGTGTGTGTGTCTGTGTGTGGGTGTGTGTGTGGGTGTGTGTGTGTGTGTGTGTGTGTGTGTGTGTGTGTGTGTGTGTGTGTGTGTGTGTGTGTGTGATATATCTACACACACACGCGCACACATACACACACACATACACACACAGATATATATATATATATATATATATATATATATATATATATATATATATATATATATATGTGTGTGTGTGTGTGTGTATGTATACATATTTATATATGCATGTGTGTATATATATATATATATATATATATATATATATATATATATATATATATATATATATATATATATCTGTATATATACGCATATATAAATGTATATATAACTGTGAGAGAGAGAGAGATGGAGAAGAGCGAGGACGAGAAGAGAAGGGAGAGAGAGACAGGCGGAGACAGACAGACAGGCAAAGAAAGAGAGAGAGAGAGAGAGAGAGAGAGAGAGAGAGAGAGAGAGAGAGAGAGAGAGAGAGAGAGAGAGAGAGAGAGAGAGAGAGAGAGAGAAAGAGAGTGTGAGAAAAAGAGAGACGCATATGCATATACATTTAGTCAACTGCTCTTGCCATGCCGCCACTGCAGACGAGATCGCTGAGACGAGTTAAACGAAGAATGACCGTCATAAGTTAAGTACTGCAGTGATAAATTAGCGAAATGCTGCATTCGTTCCTCGACAAGACAGACGAAGTTAAGGGGAAGAGGTTACGTCAGTTTAAGTATGTGAGGAAGTTATCCCGCTTGTTCGTTCGTTTTTGTTAGATATTAAAGGGTGATTATAATGAGCATCGTATATAGAAGGTGACGGGGATAACCTTAGTAATACAAGACACTCCTTATAGTTACATAGATAAATACTTCATAATTAACAAGGTGTTTATTCGGTTTATTTACGCTTTATAACAAGAACTTTGGAACAGAATACTAACTGATCTTAAATTCTAAACTGACGGTGAAATTTGTAACCCTTTTGATACGTCAGATATGAAAGAAAAACGGTAAACAACTCAGAAAAAGTCAAATTCTGAAACAAAGGTTATATACTGTATAGTGTTTTCCGACCGGGGATTAATCTACACGTAGCAGGGTATGTTTCGATCAGGCAGGTTCTCTGTCTTATGTCAGAGAGGAATCGAGCTGATATAAGGGCTGGCAATAATAGCTTTCCATCCACTTGGATTGCATACACGAAATATGGTTGACATATGTTCTTGTTTATTTGTTTATTATCTTTATCCTAAAATCTTTATCCTATTATCGTCATTATGATAGTAAAAAAAAAAAGTAATGGTAATAATAATAATGGTGATAATAATTATAATGATATCATCAATAATATTAATGATGATAGTAATACCAATGATAGTAATGATTACTGTTATCATTATAATCATTATCAAGTTAGTCTTTGTTTTAGGATAAAGATTTAACAATTTCCGGCAGTAAGTTCGCCATGCATCTCTTCGAGGGTCGGATCATCCAGCTTCCACAACTGTCATACATAGAGATAAACACTGGCTATTAAATAGACAATGGAGAATTGATTGCGCATTGCATTTGCTCTTACTTTCATATCTCAGAGATTACACTAAAAACTTAATAATGTTTATAGGTGTTCCAAACATAGATATTTATACATTATTTAGGTAAAAGTGATTAAGGTGCAAAATGTAAGAGTAAACTCTTATTGGGATAAAAGGATAAATTCTTTTACATATGACTCACATGCTAATACCCTTTGCCTTCAAGCGCAACATGTAGGAGGAATGATGACCACGTCATCAGCATATGCATATGTACTCGCACTTATATTTCCTATGCGACAACCATATTAAGTTTGATGTAGACTTTATAACAATAGCACACTGAACATAGTAGAGGACTTAAAGTCCGCCTTGGTTGACATTATTCTGCAGCAGTAACTGTTCTGAACATCCATCACTGCATCCAACAGAGCTCACCGTGTACATATTAGTAGAGGCCACACATCTCGCTTGATAAGATAGGTGATAAGTTTACTATTGAACTGGTCGCATCGAGTTGCATCTTGTAGACATTTGAACCACGGCCTCGATAATAGTGTACTGTTTCCAAGACTAGGAAAGAGCATAGCATGGTTTAATAATAACCTTTATGAGCGAATTGAAAAATTAGATCTATCTAAATTATTTATAATACTGAAATGATTACATGCTCTAAAATTTTACTAATTTAAAGGGATTTAAAGAAATATCTCTATAATTGGAAGAATTGGTACGAAATATTAAATCATTTTAGATATTGATTTAATAACAGCTCTATTAAACAAAACATTAGTACATCCGTGATGCAGCATTATAAAACACATTACTTAAGTTGAGAAATAGTCATTCGATACTAAGGAGGAAGAGATCACTTTCAGCATTGTCTCAATCGTCTTTCCCTTACTCAATCACCGAACAGCATCATTTAAGGCGTGACTAAGTGGGGAGAACATTGGCCGATGCGAAATTTCTCCGTTCAAGACGGTTTACGTCTTGAACTACAGTCGCCAAGTCAGGATCCGTAACGTTGCTGTACAAATCTGCATATATGTCATGAAACCTCATTGTAATACCATGGTCAGCAGATAAACCATCAGTTAAGATGAACTATGAACATTCATAGTCAGAGAGACTAAAAAAGAAATAAAAGTAAAAATACAAAATCCACATTAAAATTGCCTCCAATGACGATATTGTAATTTTCATAGGAGTTGACCAATGATGATCGTTCCCTTAAAATATCGTCATACATCTGATAAGCACCATCACAGTTATCATCATTCGACATGAATAAAGAAAGCAAAAGTAATTTTAGAGTGTTAAAATTGCTAACTGTAGAACACATTGATTAAGAAGAGTTTGTGGCAAAAGACAGCTCCAAGTTGCGGTGCCATATCACAACTCATCCATGAGGGCCGGTCCACACAGGGTACGTCACTGTCGTCCATTGTAGAGACGGCATGGTACTCGCTATCACACAAAACTTTCTGAATGTCTATATGTTGAAATGCATGCAGCCATGTTTCTTTCAGTAGCATTATATCACTCACAGTAACTAATTAAAAAAAAATAATCATAGTTAATAATTAATAACTGTACAGCTAAAAGAAATAACCTTACGTTGTTTGTTTATTCGATAGTTAAAAGTCATTGGAAAATGTTATTTTCGGAGTCGAGTGTACTAGAATCTGAGTCAGCATTCCGTAAAACTTTCTAATGATCTCGTTTCACTTCACTGCATGGCATATGGCCAAAATGAATCATTTAAATCCATTTGTATATTACTTTTTGTAGATATGGCCAAAATGAATCATTTAAATCCATTTGTATATTACTTTTTGTAGATATCAATTTTAAATCTTTAAACTTGGAATTTCCATACGACACTTTATATATACATTGAAGTTCAATTTTTAGTTCTTTAAGAAAGGCACTCAAAGGCACCTCCTCGTTGACTTGTAACACAAAGTGGCGAAGGGGAAGGGAGCTCCATCCAGCTCATGCCCAGACGAACGGCAACCGATTACCCGTCGCTTCCGTTTGGGCAGGACCGCCACGGTGTTGCTCTTCACGGGCACGACCTCCACGACGACGCTGTCTC
Source organism: Penaeus chinensis (assembly GCF_019202785.1). Classification (NCBI taxonomy): domain Eukaryota; kingdom Metazoa; phylum Arthropoda; class Malacostraca; order Decapoda; family Penaeidae; genus Penaeus; species Penaeus chinensis. The sequence continues at coordinate 3,621,728 of NC_061829.1, read as the reverse complement.
TCACCAATTAATGGCTCTGTTGTTGTTGCGATGTCCACACTGCCTGGGATCATGGACTTCCCTTTGGGATGCTGCACGATACTCGATTGATGTGATTATCTGACTGGATTTTATCAGCAGTTACAGTTGATGGATTGTCAGTGATGGATACAGCTCCATGGCATATGACTGCATCATTAGGTTCATCAGGAACAGTTATTACATGTGTAACATCTGGCAGATATTTTGGATTGTTAGCATTATAGGACAGGATGCTGCAGTTGGAAAAAAAACACCCCGGTTTGAGCGGGGACTACTCTTTGAATAAACAAATAACAATAGCAATGATAGGGCATCATTGTGTGCATCTCGATTTTTCTCCAAGTCTGCAATTCTTTTCATTATGGAAAAGAGGTAAAGTTCTTCAGGCTGTCTATCAGGGTAGACGGTCAAGATACTTGCCACAACAGGTAATTTATCCAAGGCATCGTGAGTCTTTTGTTCCCTCAATATATCCTGGATGTGAGGCACTGACACAGGTCTCGAATAGCGCCTTCTTTGCGTTTACGATTTCATCGGCACTAGAGAAATTTAGCAACATGCCTTTGCTCTCAAGTGCACTGGAATTGATGTGTTGCATGATATATGATAATATTTAATTGACTATCATATTTAGTATTTGGTTTAAAACAGCTTAAAGTGAAAGCATACAATCTATTATGCTATTTTGACATTGAGTGTGTGTCGAGTACTTACCCGTCAAGCAAAGAATGGAATTCCTTGTAACGAGGTTGCCACAGCCTGGCCAGTGGGAATTCCCTTCTCACTCGTCCCTCGGGCTAAGTGACGTCACGGGGTAAGTGGTGACGTTATCATTTATAAACATCGCAGTTTCTTTGCTATTTGATTGACAATTGAGACTTCACTGCAATTCGACAATTGGTGCAGAGCAGTGGACGCCAGCCACTCTGACGAAAACACACACGCACGCACGCACGCGCACGCACACGCACACGCACACGCACACGCACACGCACACGCACACGCACACGCACACGCACACGCACACGCACACGCACACGCACACGCACACGCACACACACACACACATATATATATATATATATATATATATATATATAATGATAATAACAATAATGATAACGGCAGTAATGCAAATAATAATGGTGATGATAATGATAATAATAACAATAATAGTAGTAGTAGTAGTAGTAGTAATAATAATAATAATAATGATAATAATTGTAGTAACAACAATAATGATGATGATAATGATAATCATAATAATAATGATAGAAACGATGAAAGTAATAACATCAGTATTAATAATGATAATGATATTAATAATAATGGTAATTGTAATGATGATATAATTGTATCAATATTAGGAAAAAGATCATCTCCACCAGCACCATCACCACCCCCACCACAACAACAACAGTAACAACAACAACATATATGATGGTAAGTGTAGTGATAGTCATAATTCTTGCTCCTATGATTATATATTTGT
>NC_061829.1:3587715-3590215 GCF_019202785.1 Penaeus chinensis | reverse complement strand
GAAAATGATAATGATAATAATAATAATAATAATAATAATAATAATAATGATAATAATGAAAATAATAATAATGATAATAATAATAATAATAACAATAATAATAAGGATAATGATAATAGTAGTAGTAGTAATAATGATAATAATAATAATAATAATAGTAACAATATTAACAATGATAATGATAATGATAACAATAATATTGATAATAACAATAACAATAATAATAATAATGATAATAATAATAATAATTATTGTAATAATAATAATGATGATAATGATAATAGTGATAATAATAATGATAATAATAATAACAATAATAATAGTAATAATGATAATAATAAAAAAATAGTAATAACAATAATAATAAAAACGATAACATTAATAATAATATTAAAAATAATAATAATAATAATAATAATAATAATAATAATAAAGATGCCAGAAGGATCCCAAGAAAGGGAATGCGGTTGAGAACTATAGGCCGATAACATGCCTTCCACTGATGTGGAAACTGATGACAGGAATCATAGCTGATCAAATGTACGATTACCTAGAAAAAGAACATCTACTGCCTGATGAACAGAAGGGTTGCAGGCGAAAGAGCCGGGGTACAAAAGATCAGTTATTGATAGACAAAACAATCTTGAAGGATTGCAGGAAAAGGCACACTAATCTGGCTATGGCGTGGATAGACTATAAGAAAGCTTATGACTTCGTTCCCCATAGTTGGATTAGTGAGTGCATGGAAATGTTTGGAATAGCTGGTAACGTGAGAGAGTTTTTGCAAAGAAGCATGGTGCAGTGGAAGTTGTCCTTAACTTCCAATGGAGAGGAACTTGGCGATGTGGATGTTAAAAGAGGGATATTCCAAGGGGATAGTTTGTCACCATTATTATTTGTCTTGAGCATGATACCCTTATCGTCATTACTCAGAAAGGTAAATGTATGCTATGAGTGGGGGACAAAGGAGTATAAACTTAATCACCTACTCTTTATGGATGATTTAAAACTATATTCCAAGAGTGAAGAACAGATAGACTCCCTTATACAGACTACTCACATTTTTAGCAATGATATAGGCATGGAATTTGGAATCAAGAAATGTGGGGTTCTAGTCCTAAAAAGAGGGAAGATTGTTAGATGTGAGGCATAGAATTACCTAATGATGAGATAATAAAAGAAGTTGGACAAGAAGGATATACTTATCTGGGTATTGTGGAATTAGATAAGGTGAAGGAGAACGAAATGAAAGAGAAAATGAAGGAGTATAAGCGACGACTGCGGTTAATTCTAAAGTCCAAGTTGAATGGGAGAAACAAGATAACTGCAATTAATACCTGAGCAGTAGCAATATTCAGATATGGAGCAGGAATAATATGCTGGAGAGAGAAAGAACTGAATAGTATCGATAGAAAGACAAGAAAAAACCTGACAATGTATGGTGCCATGCACCCAAAGAGTGATGTAGACAGACTATATATAAAAAGGAAGGAAGGAGGTCGTGGCCTTATCAGTGTGGAACAATGTGTAAAAGGAGAAGAAAACAGCTTAGGTTTTTATGTGGCAAACTCAGAAGAGTTGTTGATAAGAGGTGTGTGTGCTTCAGGAACCATACAGACAGAGGAGACAATGGAGAAGGAAGAATTCAAAAGGAGAAAGGCAGAAGAGCTCAAACAGAAATGGACAGGAAAGGCAATGTATGGGCAATTCGTTAGAGAGATGCCAGAAAAGGTAGACAGGGTTAAATCTTGGGAATGGCTGTCAAGGAGTGATTTGAAGGTTGGAACGGAAGCTGTCATATGTGCTGCACAAGAGCAAGCAATAAGGACCAACTACGTGAAGCATTATATAGATAAGAGCAACGACAGTCCACTGTGTAGAATGTGTGGTAAACGAGGTGAAAGCATACAACATATTGTTTCAGAGTGCGAGAAATTAGCTCAGAAAGAGTACAAAAAACGTCACGATAACGTGGCAAAGAAAGTACACTGGGATTTATGTAGGAAACATGGGTTTCAGCATTCAGATAAGTGGTATGAACACCCCCCAGAGGGTGTTGTTGAGAACGAGGCCGTGAAAATTCTGTGGGATATCAATGTACAATGTGAAAATGTCATTCCGGCAAGAAGACCAGATGTTATAGTAATTCATAAGGAAAAGAAAGAGGCTCTAATAGTTGATATTGCTGTACCTGCGGATACGAGGATTGCAGAAAAAGAGTTAGAGAAGGTAGAAAAGTACCAAGATCTGAAAAGAGAAATAAAAAGGTTGTGGGAACTGCGATGTGCAAAAGTTGTTCCGGTAGTGATTGGTGCCCTAGGAAGTGTTACAAAAGATCTTGAATGTTGGATTGAAAATATGGACATTGTGCCAGAGGTTGGAGTACTGCAGAAGACTGCTTTATTGGGGACGGCACGAATACTGAGAAAAGTGCTAGAACTTTAAAGGAGAAGGACACCTGTTAGCCTTTAGTCATTTGCTATGACTCGCCTAACAGGAA
>NC_061829.1:3550215-3552715 GCF_019202785.1 Penaeus chinensis | reverse complement strand
CACACACACACACACACACACACTCACACACACACACACACACACACACACTCACACACACACTCACACACACACACACTCACACACACACACACTCACACACACACACTCACACACACACACACACACACACACACACACACACACACACACACACACACACACACACACACACACACACACACACACACACACACACACACACACACACACACACACACACACACACACACACACACACACACACACACACACACACACACACACACACACACACACACACACACACACACACACACACACACACACACACACACACTCACACACACACACACACACACACACTCACACACACACACACACACACACTCACACACACACACACACAAACACACACACACACACACACACACACACACACACACACACACACACACACACACACACACACACACACACACACACACACACAGACGCACACACGCACACACGCACGCACGCACGCACTACGCAGACAAACAAACACACAACCGAGGCTTACATATATTTCCAAACAGACATTTACATAAAGTACAGACAACGAATAATGAAAGAAGGGAGCGAGAAAGATATCTGATAAGTAAATGTATTTCCAGACAAAGTTATAAAAGATCTTGATCAGGGTTGAAAAACAAAAGCATTTGTTTTTATTTTCAGCCTAACGGGCAAATACATTTTAATACACGCGTAGATACACCCAAGCACGCTCTTACTGTGGGTAGTAAGGCGTAAATAACTTATTCGTGTTTGTTTTATAATTGGAAATACAACAAAAGGATATTCATTTTAAATTTAAAGTTTGTAATCAAGTTCTTTTCATACGACATAATACGTCAGAACTTGATTCAGTTTCATATTTAAGTTCAGGGATTATAATACAGCTAGTTAATATAAAACCAGGAAAATTTCGTCGTCTGTTTCATTGTTTGGGTAGGATGTAGCTAACTCTATAGCTCGCTTATGAAGGTAATGTTTATATACACATTTATTTAATTCACCTAAATAGTACTCCAAGCAGATATTTACTGTAAATAAATTGCAGTGGAATTAAATAGTTGGTTAGAAATGCTTTGCTACTTCATGCAAAAAAATGCGTCATAATAGATACCATGGCATCAACACGACAACAAATTACACACTCTCGTACATCGTGAGTAATCATAGTACTTTATTATTCGGACCCTTTCAGAATTTGGGCCATACTCTGCTTTGTGGTACATCAGCTGAGACGATAACATCGGAGGATGCTTCTCAGTTGCAACCTCACGTCCCTGCAACTTATTCTCATGCTTGCAATCGCATCACGAAGTATTTTTCGTGTTTTCAATGTTTTCCTGCCTTCGTTTTCCGCGAGTGCTTTTGCCGATGATAGCTGCATGCAACTATTGAACAACAAACTGCGGCCTATCGGTATTTTCAAAGCCATTGTCCACTAAACTAAATGTCACATTGAAAAGTGATTTGGTGACGTTTGATTGCAAGGAGAGCACCTAGAAAATCACAGCGAAATGGAAATTTCGGGGAGCTGTGCCTTGCAACTCTGAGCCTGGCCTGGTCTCTTGACTTCCAATTAGTTGGTTGATACACAGGGACGGCAATGAAAAAGTTCCCTTTGTACAGCAGTTCTACAATTTAAATACAACGATTTTGTCACAAAATCATACTATTTTAAACTGTTTTAAACGACTCTAAGCAGAGACTCATTCAACCGCAGTATAAGCATTGTTAGTCCTAACGTTGGCTACTTTAACCTTATCAAATTACCCTTGAGTTAGCCGAACCTAAAACACACACACACACACACACGTTATATTATATATATACATACATTCATACATACATACATACATACATATATATATATATATATATATATATATATATATATATATATATATATCATGTTTCCATGAATATATGTATATATATATATATATATATATATATATATATATATATATATATATATATATATATATATATACATATATATATATATATATATATATATATATATATATATATATATATATATATATATACATATATATATATATATACATATATATATATATATATATATATATATATATATATATATATATATATATATATATATATATACACACACACACAGTTATATATATGCATATATATAGACAGACAAATAGATAGATAGATATCATGTTTCCATGAATATATATATATATATATATATATATATATATATATATATATATATATATATATATATATATATATATATATTTATATATATACATATACATATATATATAGATACATAGATGAATAGATAGATGATAAATAATATATATATACACACATTTATATATATATAATATATATATAAATATATATATATATATATATATATATATATATATATATATATATATAGATAGATAGATAGATAGATAGATAGAAAGGTAGATATAATTTT
>NC_061829.1:3532715-3535215 GCF_019202785.1 Penaeus chinensis | reverse complement strand
TTGCTGCTGCACTTGCCGAAACACAATATGAAATGGCATATAAACACACACGCTGGCACACGTCCACAAAACACGAAGACACATATGCACACACACAAATATGCACACAAAATAAACAAAATGACACAGATGCACATACACACACAACACACACACACACTCACAAAAAAAAAGACACAGACACACACACACAAACACACACACACAAAAAGACACACACACACACACACACATACACACACACACACACACACACACACACACACGTGTACGTACAGCCAGAACACCTCTTGTGAAATTGTGGACTTCCGGGGGAAAGACTTCAGTCAGGGAACATAGTCCCATTTTTCGGCTTTTCTCTCTTTTGCTCTCCCTTTCCCCCTTTCTTTTTCGGTTTGTTTTACATCTGTTTTCATCCCTTTTCTTTTCTCTTCTAGCTTTATTTACGGCAGAGAAGGGGGGAAAAACAACTCGTTCATAGTTTTAAAACAGTTATAACTGAATTGGAGAATAATAGGAACAGTAATGATAATGGTAGTGGTAATAATGATAGTGATAATAATGATGAGGCTAATATAATAATGGTGAGTAATATTAAAATAATAATGAGAATGAGAATGTTGATAATGATAATACCAATGCTAATGTAATACTACTGCTACTATTAATAGTTATTACAATAATAGTAATAATGATGATAATGATGATAGGGATGATAATAACAGTAATAATGACGGTCATAATGATGATGATATTAATAGCAATAACAACAATAATAATAATAACAAATATAATAATGTAGGTACATGTAAGATGTTTATACTAACGCTACTACTAATTATAATGATACTAGAATTAACAGTGCTAACAGCTCTCACTATCATTATTATTATTATTATTATTATTATCATTACTATTATCATTATCATTATCACTGCTATCATTATCAATACTATGATGACAAAGGTGATGATAATAATGCTGATACCGTGTACAGCTGAATTATATTTTTTTATGTTTGAAAATTCATTTCTAAAACCAATGACCTTGACGACTTCGAATCCTAAAGCCTATTTGTGACCTAAAGGATCCCATGTTAAATTATTTATAATGCCCCTTTTTGCATGTGTGTTTTTGCCAGTGTGTTTGTTCAGCCGCGATAAGCGTGAATGAGTTGGCTTGATGTCCCTCTTTTTGTTCTTTTTTTTGTTTTTGTGCTTCAACGCAATGTTGACTTTGCAGGAGTGGAAGCAAGAAGAGAGAGAGAGAGCGAGAAGGCCGCTTTGATGCCTGCAATGAAAGCCAAGCATGAAGCGAGAGACAGAATTTCCGGTGGTTTTCAGTGCCGAGCCTGGGATATTGGTCTCCCATGTGACTTGCACACGACGAGCCCAGTGTAAATTCTTGTTAGGAGGAGATTTATTGAAGTATACAGTACTTGCGCGAAAGGATTTTATGCGATGTGATGTGAGAAGCATGTGAAATGTGGTGAAAGGAGGACGCGATCCCTAGAGGCACTGGCTGTCAATACGCACAAAGTAGATTCCTTAGTTCCTCAACATTTGTGTGTTGCTTATCAGTTTAGCTTCTCCTTAAATTTGAATAATCGAGCTTGTCTCGGTCTTTATATTATTCATGGATATTATTTCTAGTCACGGTATTCAATAATTATCAGTTTCACTTACCACCAAGACCATCATCATCACCGTCGTCATTAAAAGATTATCAATGAACAAAAACAAAAACAAAAACAAAAAAAATAGCATATTTATTATTATTATTATTATTATTATTATTATTATTATAATTATTATTATTATTATTATCATTATTATTATTATTATTATTATAATTATTATTATTATTGTTGTTACTGTTATTATTGTAAGTTTTAATGATGTCTGAAACAAATTTGATGGATCCACGAACTGTCACGTAAAAATCACTTTAAGTATTAGAGTTAAAAAATATATCACTCGTACAATAATCATGTAATCCTGTTTTCCTTTCTTATATTCCAGGAAACTTTCTTTGATATATTGCTTAAAGCGTTATATATATACATTGTACCAGGAATTAAGCTTATGGTTTGTTAGGTAGCAATTGATAATGATGATGAAGATAAAGAAAAGATGATTATAATGATAAAAATGCCAGTATCTAATAATCATGATATCAGTAAATAACAATGCTAAGAAAATAGACAGAATCATAATAATGTTGCAGTTGTAACACTTAGGACTGACAATAATAAACCCGAGAATTTTCATCCCTATATACTTATCACTATTGTTATCATTGCTATCATTATCAGTCTGCCCATCTCTTTCTCTCTCTCTATCTGTCTATCTCTCTATTTATCTGTCCATCTATCTGTCCATCTAGCTGTTCATCTCTCTGTCTATCTGTCTTTCTATCTATCTGTCCATCTCTCTCTATCTATATGTCCATCTATCTCTCTATCTCTCAATCTATCTATCTATCTCTCTGTACATGCATT
>NC_061829.1:3477715-3480215 GCF_019202785.1 Penaeus chinensis | reverse complement strand
TAATAAAGATGATTAAGACAACACCATTTTCAACTTTAAGTTTACTAATGATGATCATGATAATGATGAAAATTATATGGATAATGACATTGACGATGATGGTGATAATAACCAGAACATCCAAACAATGAAAAGAACAGAAAATATTAATTATAGAAACAACAACAATAATAATGATGATATTGATAATGATAATGATGATGATGGTGATGATGATGATGATTACATAAATAATAACAATGATAATAGAAATTAAAATATTGATAATGTTAATTCAACTAATACTACTAGTAAAGACAGTAAAGAAAAAAAATAATAACAGTAATAATAAAACAATGGAAGAGATGATAACAAAATGATAATCATGATAATAACTGAAAATATTAACAGTATTTTTGGTAATAATAGTAATAATAATATTGATAAAAATGATAATAATAAGGATTTAATAAAAATAACGATATTAATAGTAATATTGATAATAATAATAGTAGTAATAATACTACTACTACTAGTTCTGATATTAATAATAATTATGATAATAATTATAATAATGATAAAATAATAGTAATGATCATAATGATAATGATAACGATGACAATGATACTAATCATAGAAATAATAAACATAAGAAAAATCACAATGGCTAGATTTAAAAAAAAAATCGTTCTGATAAAGCTGATTTGCTTTACCATCCGTACTATGGAATGCATTAATATTACCAAGATATAAAGAGTTTTTTCTCTCTTTAATTATAACTCAAAAAACGACAAAAACAAACAGGTGGCTACTCCTAGTATGATTTTTTTTTTGATTTTGCAGGACAAACAAACTGTAAAGCCATTTGCACTGGGGGATATTTTCAGTTACAAAACGACTGTCTTGTTTTACAATTTTATTTGCCTTTTTTTCTCTCTCTTTTCTGTTTTGGTATAGTAACATTTGAAAGGTTTTTTTCAATCGGTTAAAGAAATAAAAGAGAAAAGACAATGATATATATACACACACACATATGTATTCATATATATATATATATATATATATATATATATATATATATATATATACATATATATACATATATATACATATATATACACGCACACACTTATGTGTGTGTGTGTATATATATGTATATATATATATATATATATATATATATATATATATATATATATATATATGAAAGGAAAACCGCCACAGTAAGAAAATAAAATTGAAATGTAACGTTTCGAACTCTTCACGAGTTCCTCTTCAGACGAATGATAAACCAAAATGGATACAAGGAGAGAATTTTGACAAGAATATATAGTGATTGAGAGACAGAACGTACGAGTAGACTCAGGTCTCAGGACGAGGGTCAAGGTCGAAGAGTCTGGGGAAGGCTTTGCTAACTAACGAGGAGGTAAGGTCATCCAAGCCCCATTGACCAACACTCAAATCACTTAAACGCAATTTGGACATTATAATTACCAAAGCCGACAAAGGTAATAACGTAGTTATACTTGATAAATCAGATTATATAAGCAAAGCTCATTCCCTCCTGAACGACGACTCAACGTATCAAAAACTGCGCTCTAACCCTTACCCATCAGTCACGGAATCTTTTCGTAAAAACCTCAGGCGTATTGCTGCTAAATGTCCCGACCCCAAATTTTTCGATCGCTTTAGAACGATTAATCCCTCCATTCCGTATTTTTATGGCCTTCCTAAAACTCACAAACAGGGTGTCCCTCTAAGGCCTATAATTTCGTCTTGCAACTCAGTTACCCGTCCTTTAGACTCTTGGCTAGCGAGGGTTCTATCTCCTTTTATGGGATCATTCTCTGATAGTCATATCAAACATTCTATGGATTTCATGGATAAGGTTAGAAACTTGCCGACGCACGGTAAGAAATTAGTGAGTTTTGACGTAGATTCCTTGTTCACTAATGTCCCGCTTGACGATGTGCTAGATTTCCTTGAAAGAAAACTTTATTCATCTCATGAGAAGATCCCTATTCCGGCCAATTGCTTTATCGAGCTCATCCGCTTGTGTGTCTCGAATAATGTCTTTATTTTTGACGGCGGATTTTATAAACAAATCAATGGTATCGCGATGGGAAGTAGCTTAAGTCCGGTCCTTGCGAATTTATATATGGAGTTGTTTGAATCTGAACTCCTTCCGTCTATTCTCCCTCCCGACACGATTTGGTTTCGTTATGTTGATGACATTTTTTCTTTGTGGCAAGTAAACCGTTTAGACTTTGATGATTTTTTTCGGTAAACTCAATAACCTCGCGCGTACTATTAATTTCAAAGTTGAATGGGAAGATTCAGGTAAATTGCCTTTTCTCGACGTCCTTTTATTCAATGGAAATGGCACGCTTAAATTTTCGGTTTACCGTAAACCTACACACACCGCTAATTACCTTCATTTTTTCTCGAATCACCCGTTGTATGTTAAGAAGTCAGTAGTCTCGTCCATGTTTCTGAGAGCATATAGGATTTGTGATAATGA
>NC_061829.1:3402715-3407715 GCF_019202785.1 Penaeus chinensis | reverse complement strand
TGATCATGATCATGATCATGATCATGATCATGATCATGATCATGATCATGATCATGATCATGATCATGATCATGATCATGATCATGATCATGATCATGATCATGATCATGATCATGATCATGATCATGATCATGATCATGATCATGATCATGATCATGATCATGATCATGATCATGATCATGATCATGATCATGATCATGATCATGATCATGATCATGATCATGATCATGATCATGATCATGATCATGATCATGATCATGATCATGATCATGATCATGATCATGATCATGATCATGATCATGATCATGATCATGATCATGATCATGATCATGATCATGATCATGATCATGATCATGATCATGATCATGATCATGATCATGATCATGATCATGATCATGATCATGATCATGATCATGATCATGATCATGATCATGATCATGATCATGATCATGATCATGATCATGATCATGATCATGATCATGATCATGATCATGATCATGATCATGATCATGATCATGATCATGATCATGATCATGATCATGATCATGATCATGATCATGATCATGATCATGATCATGATCATGATCATGATCATGATCATGATCATGATCATGATCATGATCATGATCATGATCATGATCATGATCATGATCATGATCATGATCATGATCATGATCATGATCATGATCATGATCATGATCATGATCATGATCATGATCATGATCATGATCATGATCATGATCATGATCATGATCATGATCATGATCATGATCATGATCATGATCATGATCATGATCATGATCATGATCATGATCATGATCATGATCATGATCATGATCATGATCATGATCATGATCATGATCATGATCATGATCATGATCATGATCATGATCATGATCATGATCATGATCATGATCATGATCATGATCATGATCATGATCATGATCATGATCATGATCATGATCATGATCATGATCATGATCATGATCATGATCATGATCATGATCATGATCATGATCATGATCATGATCATGATCATGATCATGATCATGATCATGATCATGATCATGATCATGATCATGATCATGATCATGATCATGATCATGATCATGATCATGATCATGATCATGATCATGATCATGATCATGATCATGATCATGATCATGATCATGATCATGATCATGATCATGATCATGATCATGATCATGATCATGATCATGATCATGATCATGATCATGATCATGATCATGATCATGATCATGATCATGATCATGATCATGATCATGATCATGATCATGATCATGATCATGATCATGATCATGATCATGATCATGATCATGATCATGATCATGATCATGATCATGATCATGATCATGATCATGATCATGATCATGATCATGATCATGATCATGATCATGATCATGATCATGATCATGATCATGATCATGATCATGATCATGATCATGATCATGATCATGATCATGATCATGATCATGATCATGATCATGATCATGATCATGATCATGATCATGATCATGATCATGATCATGATCATGATCATGATCATGATCATGATCATGATCATGATCATGATCATGATCATGATCATGATCATGATCATGATCATGATCATGATCATGATCATGATCATGATCATGATCATGATCATGATCATGATCATGATCATGATCATGATCATGATCATGATCATGATCATGATCATGATCATGATCATGATCATGATCATGATCATGATCATGATCATGATCATGATCATGATCATGATCATGATCATGATCATGATCATGATCATGATCATGATCATGATCATGATCATGATCATGATCATGATCATGATCATGATCATGATCATGATCATGATCATGATCATGATCATGATCATGATCATGATCATGATCATGATCATGATCATGATCATGATCATGATCATGATCATGATCATGATCATGATCATGATCATGATCATGATCATGATCATGATCATGATCATGATCATGATCATGATCATGATCATGATCATGATCATGATCATGATCATGATCATGATCATGATCATGATCATGATCATGATCATGATCATGATCATGATCATGATCATGATCATGATCATGATCATGATCATGATCATGATCATGATCATGATAATGATAATGATAATAATAATAATAATAATAATAATAATTAATAATAATAATAATAATGATAATAATAATAATAATAATAATAATAATAATAATAATAAAAATAATAATAATAATATAATAATAATAATAATAATTAATAATAATAATAATAATAATAATAATAATAATATAATAATAATAATAATATAATAATAATAATAATAATAATAATAATAATAATAATAATAATTAATAATAATAATAATAATAATAATAATAATAATAATAATAATAATAATAATAATAATATAATAATAATAATAATGATAATAATAATAATATAATAATAATAATAATAATAATTAATAATAATAATAATAATAATAATAATAATAATGATAATAATAATAATATAATAATAATAATAATAATAATAATAATAATAATAATGATAATAATAATAATAATAATAATAATAATAATATAATAATAATAATAATAATAATAATAATGATAATAATAATAATAATAATAATAATAATAATAATAATAATAATAATAATAATAATAATACAATAATGATAATAATAATAATAATAATAATAATAATAATAATAATAATAATAATAATAATAATAATAATAATAATAATAATAATGAGGAGGAGGAGGAGGATGACGATGAAGTTCATGAAGAAAATGAAGATGAAGATGATTTTAGCTTTTCACTATTTACATTTTCTTTAATATTCCTCCTTTTGAACTATCCTTTATTTTCCATAGGTCTTTTGGTATCCACATCTTTGTAATTCCAAAGAGTAATGGCCAGAACTGATAAAAACGGGTAAAGAATATTTAAAGATTAATAACCAGAATTGATTAAAACGGGGGAATGAATATTCGAGCAATACTTTATAAAGTTGTAATGAGATGAATGTAGAATGCAACACGAAACCAACAAAAACATTAAAACATCAAACACATGATACGAGAAAAAACTGGAGCAGTGATCACCATACGTCACTATTACTGGGAACACACAGAGTCAAAGGTCAAAGGTCAACAAACACGAGGGGCTCAAGTCACTGCTCTATACGTGACCTGTGGGCGGTGTTGGCGATGTGGAGCGGCTGGTGGTGGCAGCGTTGAGGGAAAAGAACGCCAGGTGGTAAGGGCTGAGCAGAGCAAGGTGAAGAAGTTCCGGTCGTCGCTGCCGGCTGTCTGCCCCCCCCCCCCCCCCCCCCCTTCCTGTGACCTCTTACGCAATCCTTACTTTTACGAACCACCGCGACGACAGGTGGATCAGCCAACAAGCTGGAGGGCAGGTAGTTGGCTCGTTGCCAATCCACACACCGGGTAGAGTACAGACGTCTTGCATGCATGGACGTCCCACATCGTCCATGTGAAGGCCACAGGATGCGAGGTTCCCACAGGGTCCAAAGTAGCGGGAAAAGTCACTACAGCGTAAATCAGAAGATCCGTGCGGGTGTCGGCGGCAAACAAAGGAGGAAAAGAGGTGTGGGTATAAGGGCGAGATTGGCGCGCCACAACAACCACCACAGTGATTTGACACCCTCGTGTTTATTGGTCGTTGATGCTTCCGAACAATTAACTTAAACCCGCACCGCCGGGTACTGGGATTGCTGCTCCTAATTTGTTTTGTTTTACGTGTTTGACGTTTTTTTATTTATTTATTTTTTGTTTGTTTTTGTCTGTTTCGTTTATTTAAATATAACTTTGCAAAGTATTGTCCGAGTATTCATTCCCCGTTTTAATCATTAATCTGGTCATTATTCATCAGGATTATCAAAATGTTGATGTTAAAATGCCTATGAAAAATAAATAAAGAATGAATATCAAAGAAAATATAAAAATACTGAAAATCTAAAAGTATAACGCACACACGTGTTAAAACAATATTTAAATGCGTCACCTGAGTTAGTATTCAAGAGATTAAAATCGTATAAAGAAAGTCTTTAAATATAAATTAATAAAAAATCAAATCCATAAATAGAAATCAAGATAATGATGTATTTCAAAAGTCACCTGCTTGGAATAACAAAGCAGGTTAATAGTATGACGAATATTGGTGTTCATACTCTTTGCTTCGTATGACTGATAAGGGCAATGGTGATGATAATAATAATTATTCATAATGATAATTATAATGATAATTATATTTATAATAATAATGATAATAATAGGGATAATAATAATGATAATGGTAGTGGTAATAATAATGATAATGAAAGCGATGAAAATAATGATAATGATAATAATAATGATAATGATGATGATGGTGATGATAATAATAATAACCCGACATAAGCCCTAGTTAAGAATCAACAAAAGCTAAAAAACGAGGTAATAATTGTCTCAATTCGAGTGTTCATTATTCCGCGGAAATCTCACGATGAAATCTTAAGAATAAAAACTATAACCTGGGGCTTTGTTAGACATTTCTAAGAGAGGGCTTTTTATACATAAAATTTGGGATATTGAACACACATAAGTTAATGAGAAAAAAATGTTTTGTTTTATCAATGCACAATTCTATAAGCTAATGGTTTTATCTTTGTGCAGATATATGTGCGTTTCAGGAGATTCTGAAATATGAATTGACTGAAAAAAGCTGATCTTATTAAAATGGATTTCATTAACTAGGATTGAAGCGTTAAATGTGATTTAACTGAATTTTTAGCAGTTCCGAAATCATTATTATATATGCCTGTATCTTCAACGACCCACCCACTTACTGACAGTCACGCTTATTATACAAATATATGGTTAGATACAAACTTAGATACATATGAACAACCATACTTACATACATAACTAGATCGTAAAGAAAAAGATA
>NC_061829.1:3302715-3305215 GCF_019202785.1 Penaeus chinensis | reverse complement strand
TTATTATTATTATTATCATTGTTGCTGTTATTATCATTCTTATTCTTCTTCTTATTATTATTACTGTTAGTATTACCATTATCATTATTTTTTGTATTATTATCATTACTATTATTATTATTATTATTGTCATTATTATTATTATTATTTTTATTATTATTATTATTATTATTATCATCATTATTATCATTATTATCATTATTATTATCATCATTATCATTATTATTATTATTACCATTATCATTATTGTTTTTATCATCTTCATCATCATTGTTATTATCATTATCATTATTATTATTACGACTATAATTATTATTATCAACATTATTACTGTTATCTGTATCATTATTGTTGTTATTATAATTATTATTACTTTTATTATTATTGTTATTATTATTATTGTTGTTATTGTTATTATCATCATTATTATTATTATCATCATTATTATCATTATTGTTTATTATTATTATTATAATTATTATTATTATTATCATTATGATCATTTCTTATCATTTATTATTATTATTATTACTATTATCATTATGACTTATTATTATTACTATTATCATTATGACTATTATTATTGTTATTATTATTTTTTTCATCATCATCATTTTTCACTATCATTATCATTATATTATCATCATCAGTATTATCATTACTATAATCATTGTTATTCTTATTATTATTATTTTTATTACTGTTATTGTCATTATATCCTCATCATTTTTATAACTAACATTGTTATCATTATCATAATTATTATTATCATTATTGTTATCATTATTATTATTATTATTATTATTATCATTATTACTATTATTATTATATTTTTTTGTTATCATTATTATTATTGTTATTATTTTCATTATTATCATTATGTTACCATTATTATCATTATATTACCATATCACCATCATTATCACCATAAGCAGCACCAGTACTTGTATTCATCCAATTCATATTCATGTATACATTTTACAAAAGCGACTATAAATTTCGGTGTAAACGGGCCTAATTTTCGATAATTCTGTAAAATGCCTGCCAGCGTTTGACTACTTAACGTAATGACATCAGCGTTTCACACAAAAAAGGGAGAGCAGGGTAGGGAAAGATAGAGAAGTGGAGGGAGAAAGGGGGAGAGGAATGGAGGTAGAGAGGGACAGGAGGAGAGAGAAAAGGAACGAGGAATGGAGGTAGAGAGGGACTAGGGGAGAGAGGAAAGGAGAGTATGAGAGAGGAAGGTATAAGGGGAGACAGGAAAAAGAGGGAGGGAGAGAGAGTAGGAAGGGAGGGAGAGGAGAGAAGGAAAGAGGGAGAGAAAGGGAGAGAGAGGGGGGGGGGGGAGGGGGGATGAAGAGAGAGAGTGAGAGAGAGAGAGAGAGAGAGAGAGAGAGAGAGAGAGAGATAGAGAGAGATAGAGAGATAGATAGACAGAGAGAGAGAGACACTACCATTTACAAATATATATATTATAATATAACAAAGAAAAGAAAGAAAGAAAAATGTCGGTCATATTACCATTGTGATTTTATTCAATTAATTTAAAGTTAATGGGATTTCGTTTATTGTGACTAAATGAGCATAGACGATTATAAATTCAGAAATAATTATTCATATCCATAACGATAATATTATATCTTTCGAAAGGTTTTTGTTCGCAACTATTTGTAGGTTCCAGTTAGTTATTTGGATGAATTAGCTTTTACGTATTCTATTATTTCTCTCTGTCTCTTTCATACTTTTCCACTCGCTTTGCAATCTCCCCCTTTCCTCCTATCTCTTTTTCTCTCTATGTTATCACGTTTACCGCCTTTTTTTTCTTTCTCTATGACATGCATACTGTCTTTCCTCCTCTCTTTTTTCATTTCCCCCACTTTTTATATATTCTTCCCGGCAAAGAATTCGAAGGAGAACTTAATTTCATAATTTTCCAGCAGAGTTTTACCTGTGCAATTGCCCTTTTTCCCGAATGATGGTGATTTTTTGCAATGTCGACTTCGGTACGTAGCTCGGTTCGCTGATGGGGCGACTGCTATAACCGTTGTCCTAGTTTTGACTTTCGAACTTTTCCTATTTACTTTATTTTGTAGTCTGCGGCTTGTTTGTTTGTTTGTCTGTTTGCTTGCTTCCACTCCTTTGGTTTTCCCTTTTCTATATTTGTATGCTAATTTTGTTTATTGGCTGTTTGTTTGTTGATTTTCTTTTCTTTTCTTTGACTTTTCTCATTCCAGTTTGTTTGGACTTTTCTTCGAGCCACTCCATTGAAGAGCGAGTTATTTCTCCGTTGCGCTTCCTCATCTCATCACACTTCTCGGAACGTTTGTTTTATCTCTTTCTTTCGCTAACAATCCACCTTCTCTTCCTTTAGACACGAGAACAAAACAAACATTCTTCTGCATTCGTTTAATCCTTCCTCTTCTTGGAGCTGATTCATTTACGCGTACGAAACACGCTTCGAACTCCTAATTCAAAAACTCCAATACCATATACTCCCATT
>NC_061829.1:3270215-3275215 GCF_019202785.1 Penaeus chinensis | reverse complement strand
AATAATGATAATAATGATAATGATAATGATAATAATAATAACAATTGTAATAAAAATGATAATGACAATAATAATAATAATAATAATAATAATAATAATAATAATAATAATAATGACGGTAATAATAATAATGTTAACAATAATAGTAATAATAATAACAATGATTTATGGTTATAATAATAATGATGATGATGATGGTAGCAGGATATCCCTGGGGAAGCTGGAGGGCTACATTTTTGCTAAAAAAAAACAAAACAAAAAAACAAAAAAACAAAAACAAAAAAAACATCAGCAAGGTCACTCTTCGCCTGAAGTTGTGGTACAGCAAGCTCCTACAGCATCGTCAGAAATTTTCCCTGTACGATGACCTGTTACCGAATGCATCGTGGGAGAAAAATGGTTCAATTGGCCCAAATTTTCCCTAAACTTAAAAGCTCAATAAATGTGTCGGTTTACTCGACCAGAGAGATGAAAGATTCGTCGATGAACCATAAGTTTTGCAAGAGCTGGGGGTTCGTGTTGGTAATGGTGGAAGAGCGATTCACACATTTCCACAGGAGCATCATGACCTTCCACCTGAAGCGTTTGAACAACCTGAAGTTGGTGCGGGGACAGCTGTGTCACTCTGCGAAGGATACGCTGAACTGAGCATTTGCTGATACAGAGTTCCTGTGCAGCCTCTGATTGGATTTTCTCTGGCTTTGCGCAAACGCCTGCCTAGGAGTTTGGTGTTTTTATCAGTGGTGTAGCGGGCCTCCCTCCGCGTGGTGTGTCAAGAACAGATCTTGTTTCAAGAGACTTGACATGGGCATCGTGATGGCCATAAAGCTTCACAAACTTGAGCTAAACTGCAGTCGGTGACTGAAAAGTTTCTTGCCAGGCGGCAGTTTTGCAACGCTGCTCCAGCGTCAACTGGCGAACCATGGGCAAGGGAATACTTAAAAATACAGCAAAACTTAAACTGCCAAATGCCTCACGTCTCTCCGAATAATAACTAAAATGAAATAGAAACAAGTATAAAATTACTACTGGGATACCCTGTACAATATCTGCTATATCTACCTCTTTTGTTATTAAGGATTACAATATTTGTCTTTATCATTATTATCGTTATCATTTTAAATATATCTTTACTATTATCATCATTATTGCTGATGTTATTGTTGTTGCACAGTTTACTTCAATTTGTGTAACTTGCTACCGAATATCACTTTCGTCTTTTTTCTGTCCATACGCTGTCCTCTTTTCGGAACTCCCCATCTGCCTGTTTTACCCTTGCCGTGATCCCCCTCTAATCTTTTTCAAACAAGATTATATCATTTGCAAACATAAGCTCATTAGGAAAATAAACACCGACGTATATATCCCTACGTAGTCTCCCTAGCTTAATTCTTTATTGATTGAAATTTTAATTGCATTTGTATATATATATATATATATATATAAATATATATATATATATATATATATATATATATATATATATATATATATATATATATATATATATATATATATATATGTGTGTATGTATATATATATATATATATATATATATATATATATATATATACATACACACATATATATATATATATATATATATATATATATATATATATATATATATATATATATATATATGTTTATATATATATATATATATATATATATATATATATATATGTATATGTGTGTGTGTGTGTGTGTGTATATTCACTCATCAGTACTTTCCTGTATCCCTACCTATCTATATTTTCCTTACTACAGAAGCCTAACATACAATGTATATCATACATTATTCATCCCGATGAACGTCATATACATCCTTTCATATTTCCAATTCGAATCTAACTTTCAGACTAGTTATAATCAGTGAGATTTCGAAAAGGATTATTAAATCTGTTTTCCTTTTTCCGCGAGGGGAGAGAGATGCCAAAGCCTCTTCTCTGTCGATCTCCCTCTCCTCTCCCTTACCCTGTTCTCATATGTTTATTTTCAAAACCAGAGTGAATAACCAGTTCCCGGCATTGAGGCTCTGCGAGGGAATAGATTTCTGTCCCTTTCCATTTTTTATTTTTTTTTCAGTTCTGTTAATATGTTTCGTTTCAAAAATTGGGAATTGCGTGTGAAAATAGAGGTAATAAGATTAAAAGCAGCTATATTCGTGTGCCTCATTGCGAATGTTTCCTCTTATATTTATATATATATATATATATATATATATATATATATATATATGTTTATCTATTTACATACTTCTCTCTCTCTCTCTCTCTCTCTCTCTCTCTCTCTCTCTCTCTCTCTCTATATATATATATATATATATATATATATATGTATATCTGTCTGTCTATCTATCTATCTATCGATCTATCTATCTATATATAAATATATATATACATATGTATATATATAATATATATATAAACACATATGTATATATATATACATATGTATATATATACACATATGTATACATACAAATTTGAATATACATCTCTCTCTTTATATATATATAAATATATATATGTATATATATGTATATATATATATTCATTTATATATGTATACATACATACATACACACACACACACACACACACACACACACACACACACACACATATATATATATATATATATATATATATATATATATATATATATATATTCATTTATATATGTATACATACATACATATATATACATATTCATGTACATAAATAATGCATATTTATGTATATAAATATGTATGTATACTCTCTCTCTCTCTCTCTCTCTCTCTCTCTCTATATATATATATATATATATATATATATATATATATATATATATATATATATATAAAGGCTCTTATTGATTGAACACCTAAATACATTGGTTAAGCAGGAGTAGTAATAGGGGGCCATGGTTTTGACTCTTTATTTTCTAAGAGTACAATAGCGACACAGATATAGAACACACGAGACAAGTCTTGGTAGTGCTGAGTGCAGGTAGTCGCGGTCAGCCCAGTGGGGGGCGGAAAGCTGGCGAGAATGACCGGAGCCCTCCCGCCTGAAACCGTAGGCCGGGCGGCCTACCTTGACCGGACAAGCGTTGGGCAGACTTCCTCGCAGTTCTCCTTCAGGCCTAACTTGGCGGCTTACTCGCCCAATGCACGTGTCGTAGATCTCGTCCAGGTCCTTCTCGGCTGCGTGCTTGTACGTCCGGAAGGAAGCGTCCTTTTCGGCATCTCAGGGCGGCTGATACCTGCGCTGACGAGCTCCTGGAGTTTGTCCAGGCAGGCGGCGCCCGTCACAGCATCATGGGGCGACTGGTACCTGCGCTGGCGAGTTCCTGGTCCTTCACTGGATCTACGGGCGTCCTGGCAGGCGGCGCCCTTCCATATCCTGGGGCGGCTTGATACCTGCTCTGACGAATATCCTGGTCCCCCAGGCTTCTGGCGATCTTCCGGTGACGTTTTCCACAGTGTCCGAAGATGACCGTTTCTGCAGCAGGTTCTCCTTCGGCGCCGTGTCAGATATCGTGAACCAGATTATACACATAAGGGCCAAGATAGTAAAAGAAAGGAAAGACACTGAGAAGAAAGGTGTTAAGCGCCACTAGCCGATTATTTATAAAATTTGCAGTTTTTATGGTCGAATTTTTGTTATTTTCGTTTTTTTTTTTTTTTTTTTTTTTTTGTGTGTGTGTTTTACGTTCAAAGAAGAAATTAGAAGAGGGAGACGGTAGTAGCGATCCACAAGGACCTAGCTTGAACAGCCAAACAATCTCTTGATAGATACGAGAATAAAGTAAGGGACAATTTGGTAATCCGCAAATATTTACTTGAACCATTGTCGTAACACAGAAAAGAAGAGTATGTCAAATAATAATTCATGTACAAGTTACACATCACGACTGACAAACTCGCGGGCAAAGAGATGCGTCATAGATCCTTTGCGTTTGCAAATACGACAGCAACAAACCCTATTAATGGAAGGTTTTGGTGTCTTTTGTTCTGCGTTGATAAGTGAGTGAGTGAGTGAGCGTGTGTGTGTGTGTGAGTGACAGTTAATGAGAGTGAGAGTGACCTCACACAGAGCGGACATGGATGCGATAAACTAGTAAAAAAATTACTTCAATTACCACATTGAATTTAACATTTAAGGATATGCGACAGAATGACGCACTAATGAATGGTGACGTGAAAACAATATTCGGGGCTTCACGCAAGCGAATCTTCTCGGGGAACAATCTACCGAGGTAACAATTTGTCCAGCTGCGCAGACTTCATTGACGGGGGGGGGGGGGGGGGTCTGTACCCAAAATACAGTACTTTAAGAAGCGAAACGAGCAGGGAAAATTTATAAATAACCCACTCTATCTGTGGATCTGTGATGGGCACTCAAACAATGCCCTACGGGTATTTATCATGAATCACAAATCAATTTACCCAAACATGCAAGCGACGTCTAAAGTGTGAGCAGGGTGTGATTAATAAGTGAATCACGATTCTAGCTTAAGCCCTATTCCTACATTATTTATTGGACGTAACAGTGGGTCACACCAGCTCAAAAGTTGCCGAACGAAATAACGTCGGAGCGCAGATCTATTAGGCTTATACATAACCCCAGGGTAATCAGGCACTCTGACACTATGATATGGGGAAGATCCCTGGCGTTATACTCAAAATGTAAATGTATATAAATCGCGTTCCAAGCTCTGCTCTAGCGCCGATAGAACGTGTCACCAATGAACATGTAACGGTTGCTATGCATTATCCCTATATTGTAACAATTCTAGAAAACAATTTATAGGAAATGCTAGCTGTTCAAAGTGAAAGTGAGGTCAATACATTTATGGGGGAAGACAGAGAAAAAAGAAAAAGGCCCCAAATGCGTACTTACAGGTTTTAAAGACATGTCGTGGATGCGAGGGGTCGAGCGGTAACCAGAGGCTGTGTGCCCACGTTGCGAGCCGAAAGGACGCAATGACCACCCTGCCACCAGAATGTA
>NC_061829.1:3255215-3257715 GCF_019202785.1 Penaeus chinensis | reverse complement strand
TACTTTTTTTTTAACTTTTTTTTTTGCAACAACTCTAAATGGATCACTTAGCAATCTAAAACTCTTTAGCCTGATTTGCCTAATTTCACTGCCGCATTAATTTATGACCATATCAATTGCAAATTATTTTCAACTCAATTGGGAATTAAAGGAATATCGTAAGATTGTATGCGTGTATGCGCGCGCGCGCGTGTGTGTGTTTGTGTGTGTGGGGGGGGGGGGGGGGAGTGTTTGTGTGTTGGCGTGAGTGTGAATGTAGCATTGGATATCGGCCACGATATTGTCCTACAAATCACATAAGACAGCTGTCGTTCCTTGTGACTGTGATATGCAATGTACATGAACATTAACTTGCTAAGCACACATATCAGTGAAACCATTTCAACATTAACTCGGTAGACTAGGATGCGATGTGAAGAAAGTGCAATATATCTTTCGATGAATTAAAAGCACTGGGTACGCACTCGTTAACTCACGTAAAAACGACGATAAGTAATCAAATAATTGAATTTTATTTTTTCGGTGAACTACAGTGTTAAATCGCCTGACTTTATGAAATCGCCCGTACCTTGATATTTCAACGAGATATGTGAAGTAAAGCGAGAACAGCAATAATAAGAATAATGATAATAATAGTAATAATAATGATAATATTATGATGAGGATATTCATCATCATCATCATCATCGTCATCATCCTCATAATAATAATAGTAATAATAATGATAATAATAATAATAATAATAATAGTCATCATCATTATCATCATCTCAGTAATGAAGAGTAGGATAATAGTAGTAATGATAATGATAATAATGATAATAATAACTATAATGGCAACAATTATAGTAATGACAATAATTATATTAGCAATAGAGAAGAGGAAGGATCACAATGACAGCAAATACAATGAAATATGTGTAAAAAAAAAAAAAAAAAAAAAAAAAAAAAAAAAAATATATATATATATATATATATATATATATATATATATATATATATATATATATATATAATAACTAAAAACAGCAATAACAACAATACAAATAGTACTCTTAGGACTAACCATATTATCAATGGCTAGTTAGAACCTCTCCTGTCCTTACTACTTGAATAACCCAATCTCCTCCCCACGTATTAGGCATCAGGAAGTTGTACTTTCCATAATCATACTGTATATGCAATCAGCTAAAGAATTTTTACTTAATATCACATCTAGAAAGAATCATTTTGAAACAATTGGATAAATAACATAGGTAAATGACACAATTTGATATCCATGACCAAGCGAGTTGTCACTGGATTTGTCAGAAGTATTTCGATTGATTTAATCAGTAGTATAATTTTGATTAGATGTGGTGCGTGTAATTGTTTCTGACATGTTGAATTAGTTTTGTCGAAAGCCTCTAAAAGAAAATGACACAACCGGTTAACAAGTGGGATTAGTATGATTATTAAGCTAGTTGTATATCAATTGTGCATAATAACATGCATAAATACATCTGACACATGTTTTATGGTCATAGCTTAGGTGAATGGTTGTTGTTTTTCGTATATATAGATGGTGATAAAATATATATATATATATATATATATATATATATATATATATATATATATATATATATATATATATATTTGCTGTTACTTGCTATAATGTTTCTTCAGTAAAAAAAAAAAAAAAAAAAAAAAAAAACTTACTAGATATGCAGCTGTCACTTTCGGGCTTAATCCATTGGCTCTTGCGTGGATTCTATCCCTCTTCGATACCATATGAATGTGTGTTGTGTGGTGCAGTGGTAACGGTTCAGCTACTATACGGTAAATACTACTACTTTTAAGCTCTAGAACTTTTTTTGTCCTTCTTGAATCTTATAATTGTTCATTTCTTAAGAATATATTTACTAGCATTCCAAAAGTATGATGGTATAGGTAGGGTACAGGCTATAAGATCCCAATTCTTGAATAATATTATTGTACCTTATAGATTAGCCCACTATGCATAGGTTACAGACGATTTTCTATTGTCATCTTTAGTAATTAAAATTTTATATTGTTATTTGTTTTCCCAACTTGCAAATCTATTGGTATAGGTAACGACAGTTTCGCTTGTATCGATAAACGCAGCCCATAAAAAAAATAATATATGACACTGTTTTTGAAGCATTGGTACCTATTTGTAGAACTACGCCTTTAGCCACATCATCGTCACTGCGGATTAACTCTCTTTGCCTGTAGTCAGTTGAAGTTAAAAGGAAAAAGATACGTTGGCAGCTACTATTACTAAAGTGCTCGTTTTGGGACGCAATTAGCTGGCTTTAAGTGTCACCATTGAATTCAGTGTAAAATATCACTGTATCGATAAAAATCTTTCTTGTTGCCATTTCGAAAATGAGGACTGACGGAGAATATGTAGCTGTTTCTCTTAGCTGACGATTTTTCTCAAACCAGAATCGTTTTCAGACATGACTTTGATTTTCTAGCTTATGCATTTAGAGTAT
>NC_061829.1:3207715-3212715 GCF_019202785.1 Penaeus chinensis | reverse complement strand
TAAAAACCACATGCATTTTCATTTCCCTTTTTTTTAAGAAAAACCAAAACCCTCCCCTCATTTCCAAAATTATCCCACACACCAAAAAATTTTTTCCCCTTTCCTCTCCCTCTATTCGCCATCTTTTTCCTCTCTCTCTTCCCTTTTTCTCCCTCTTTTCCCACTCAGGGAGTTTCCATCTGTCGCACCCCCGGGACGGACGGGGGAGGGGCGTATGAAAAAGGGAAAAAAATCCCCCAGGGATTTTATAATTATTGGGAAGGCTGGGAAAAAAAAAAAATTAAAAGGGCCTTTCCTCAATCCTCCATTAAAAAAGGCCAGGGGACACCGGGGTGGGACGTAGTGGACTTTGGGGGTTTAACGGGGGGGAAAAAGAATGGGAACGTTTTAAGGTCTTTGTGTTCTCTTGGGCGGAAAATGTTATCCGTGTTACATGCGCGTTTGTTGATTTTAAAAACTTGTAGGGGGATTTGGTTAAAAAAGGAGAAGAGAAGGGGGGAAGGGGGGGAGAAAAAATGGAGAAGAGAGAAAACAGAACAGAAAAACCGACAACAAGACGGGACAACGGGAAAAAGGGGCCAAAAGATAAAAAATAGAGAAAGAAATAGAGTAAAATTGACGAGAATGAGAGAGTTGGAGAGAGAAAGAAAGGGGGAAAAAAGAGAGGGAGAGAGGACGACACACGAGACCCAAAAAATTTAATTAGTGGTTCATGTGAAAGGTTTTAAGAAAAGGTTTTGCAAAAAAAAAAAAAAAAAAAAAAAAAAAAAATCTTTATTCTCTCTCCTTCCTTTTTTGGTATTTGTTGTTTAAATATTTATCACTTTGCACTGCAATTCCCGCTAAATCCCTTTATAAATTTTGTAGGAATTAAAAGGGTGAGGACACTATTTGTCGTTTTTTTGTTTTTTGTAGACGTGAAAACATTATTTTTTCTAAACACACACACACACAAAACACACACAACACAACAACACACACAAACACACACACACACACACCAAAACACACAAACAAAAACCACACACAAATATATATATATTTTAATATATTTATATATATATATATATATTTTTATATATAATTTTTATATATATACATATATACATGTATTTTAATTTTTATTTATATATATTATAAAAAAATATTATAAAATATATATTTTAAAAAATATATATATAATATAAAATATTATATAATATAAAATATTATTTATATATAATATATATATTTTATTTATATAATTTTTATATATATATATATATATATAATATAATATATATATTATATATTTATATATATAATATATATATAAATATTTTTAGATATATAATTTTATGTATTTTTATATATATATAATTTTTATATAATATATATAATAATATATTTTTATATATTAAAAATTATATAAAGTTATATATATAATTTTTATATATGTGTTGTTTGTTTGTGTTTTTGTGTGTGTGTGTTTTGTGTGTGGGGTATTTAAAATTTTTATATTAATATATTTATATATATTTTAAAATATATATATATATATAAAATATATTTATTATATAAATAAATATAATATAATTTATAAATATTATAAAATTTTTTATATATATATATTATTTATTATATAAAATTAATATATAAAGAGAGAGAGGGGGGAGAAAAAAGAGAGACAGAGACTTTCCTCGTTTGCAAAACAAAGAGCAGTTCAAAAAAAAAGGGCGAAAAAAAACACGGAATCCCCTTTTCCTTAGTTTAAGAAGGGTTTTTTGAGCCCCCCTATTAAAAAACATTAGGGGTTCATTGCGGGGAAACTCCTTTCTTTTAAATTTTGTTGCCCCCCCCCCCCCGGGGGGCCCGGGTTCGCTTCCCTTGTCTTTTTACCTGGTTTGAATTAAATATTTTAAAAATTATATAAAATTTTTTATTTTATATATATTTTTATATATTATATTTATATATTATATATTTTGTGTTTTTTTTGGGGTGGGGTGTGTGTTTTTTTTTTGTTTGGGGTGTGTGTGTGTGTGTTTTATTATTAAATTTATTAAAATATATAATTTTTATTATATAAAAATATTCCCCAAAACACACAAAACACACACACACACCCCACACACACCACACACACCACAATTTTATATATATATATATTACATAATATATATATATTTATATATTATATTTGTGTGTTTTTGTGTGTTTGTGTGTTGGTGTGTGTTTTGTGGGGTGTGGTGTGGGTTTTGTTTGTGTGTGAATAGAACAACGAAAGGAAGTGAGGAAAACACACGAATTTGCCGAAGGGCCTTTTTTTCAATTACTGCTTTACCCGGGCAAAAATATTGGGCCCGTGAAGCAGTAAAAGGGGGAAAAGGCCTTTGGGAATTCAAAGTGTTTTCCCCGGGACTTCCCCTTTGTTGTTCTAAATTACAATTTTTTTCAACATAATTTCCACAACCTTTTTGGGGGTGTTTTTTGTTGGGGGTGTGTGTTGGGGGTGTTTTTGTTTTGGTTTTGTTTTGTGTGGGGGTTGGGGGTTTTTGTGGTGGGGGTGTGTGTTTGGGGGTGGGGTTTTGTGTGTGAGTTTTTGTTTTGAAAGTGTATGAGTATATATATAAAAATACATAAAATTTTGCATAAAAATAATATATATCATTTTAAAAATATAATATTATAAATTTTTATAAATATATTTATATTTATAATATATATTTATACATATTTTTTAAGAAAGGTCTTTATATATATATTTAATTTATTTGTGGTGTGTGTTTTTGTGTTGTGTGTGTGTGTGGTGTGTGGTGTGCTGTTGGTGTGCGGTGTGAGTGTTGTGTGTGTTTGTGTATGCATATATATGATATATATATATATGAATATGATATATATATATATATATATTATATATAATATATTAATATAATATATATGTAATATATATTATATATATAATATATATATTATTTATATATATATCATATATATATATATTATAATATATATATATAAAGAGAGAGAGAGAGAGAGAGAGGATAGATAGAGTGAGAGTGAGATGAGAGAGAGAGAAGAGAGAGAGAAAAGAGGAGAGAGTGAGAGAGGCAAGAGAGAGAGAGAGAGGAGTAGAGAGAGATAGAGAGGGAAAACGAGGGGAAGAGAGGAGAGAGAAAGAGAGAGAGAGTGAGAGAAAAGAGAGAGAGAGACGAGTGAGAGATAATAGAGAGAGATAGAGAGAGAGAGAGAGAGAGAGAGAGAGGAAGAGACGATAGAGATGGGCAGAGACGATAGACGAGAGAGAGGAGAGAGAAAGAGAGAGAGAGAGACGATAGAGAAATAGAGAACAGAGGAAAAAGAGAGAGAAGAGGGGGGAGTCAAACTGAGACTTCTTTCCTGCCTCTCTGATAAAAAGCAAAATATTGCAAAAGGGCCAACTCCTTGACCATGAGGAAGCTCTTGGGAATCTTCCTTAGCAATTATGCTAATAGAAGCCATTGTATGTTTCCGGACAGAAGTGACTTTTTCTCCTGCACACTTCTTCGTGATAAGCTGATGTCTTCGAGCTGCTTGGGAACTATGACTTTCATTTGTTCTAAGAGACCAGTGGCAACGCTAACTACCACACGGAGAGTCATTTTTGGATATTGAAATTACTTTCGAGCAGTGTAGGAGCCTTTTGCACGCATAGTTTTATTTCATTTCTTATTTAATTTTACGTGAATTCTATTTTCCACTTATATAAATATAGATACTATATCTATATATATATTATTTATACTATATATATATTTATATATATGTATATATTTATATATATATATATATATATATTATTTATTTATATGTATGTATGCTATATCATGTATTATATTATACACACACACCACACACACACACACAAACAACACAACACACACTGAACAACACACATACACACACACATATTATTATATATATATATATATATATATATAATATGTATATAAAAATATATATATATATATATATATGTGTGTGTGTATACATGTGTATATATATTATATATATTATATATATTATATATATATATATTCAAAGAAAACACGGGATTTCCTATGCTTCTATTTCTTCCGTCTGTTTTGTTTATTTATCTCTTGTATTTCTCAAACATCCAGGTTGAACACCATAACATGTTTTTCAGTCTCAAAATTATTTACCTAAAGAAGAGAGAAAGAGAAAGAGGAGAAAAGTTAAACCATGGTGCCGTGGACCGTTTCCTCTCAGCGCCTCTGGTCTCCACTTTTATCTCATCAAAAAAGAGAACATATCTTAACAGCAATTCTTAGGGGTTTCGTCTTCGATCTGGGCGGAGCAGCTTTGATCGCTCATGGCTATTATCTTGTCTTTCGAATAGCAAGATGGTCTCGGACAACCGTCTTCGTCTTCGTTATATATCTGATATAACTCAAGAGATAAAATACTGATCATACATAGGGCGCAACACATAGCGAATGTGACCAAAGTTCATGGGATAAAATTCTTTATTCGTTTTTTATCACAAGCTGCAGTAGTGGTAGTCGTAATATTTTATTATTTTTATTTTTTCTTCTTTTTCTTCTTATTATTATTATTATCATTTTTATTTTATTGTTTTTATATTATCATTTTTATTTTTTGTTATTATTATTACCACTGTTATTAATAATAATGGTAATAATAGATTATTATTATTAGGTTTATTTTATTATTATCTTTGTTATTACTATTATTATTATTATCATTATTATCATTATTATTGTTATTTTCAGTATTTTTATTTTTCATCATTATACTATATTAATATATTGTTATCATCATTCTTTCATTATTGTTACTAATATCATAATTATAATCGGTATTATTATCATTATTATTATTACTTTTATTTATATAAAATTACTATTATATTATCCATTGTTTTATTATTATTATTATTAATATTATTATCTTTATCATTATTACTATATTTATTATTTTCATTTATTACCTTAATTCAT
>NC_061829.1:3177715-3182715 GCF_019202785.1 Penaeus chinensis | reverse complement strand
CCCAGTTCCCTTTTTTGTCAATCTTCCATGACTGATATCATTTCCACGTGTTTTCGACGCTAAATGATACGTCAGTCGACTCCATTATTTGAGCACTACCAGTCAAACCGTGAGGATATTTTTAGTTTCCATAGTCATCAAGCCTACCCCATCCTGGCTTCGAGAATTAGATAGGCCTGGTGGAAGTGACAGGCTCATCAATATACACAGGTCATTACCGGGATCATATGCATTTTTTTTTTTCTAACCTTTAACGAGTATTGTTACTGCTGTTGTTCTTGTATTTTCTATCTGTATTTATATATCTGTAATAATTGACTTTATCATCAATATTATTACTATTTTGTGTACACATACTACTACTACTTCTGCTACTATTATTAATGTCATTATTATTGTTGTTTATATTAATATTGTTATTATTATTATTATTGTCATTATTATTATGATTATCATTATGATTTTTATTATTATTATTGACATTATTATTATTTTTAGATATCATCGTCATTATTATTATTATTGTTATTGTTATTATTATTAGTATTATTATTTTTATTATTTTATCACTTTTATTGTTATTATCATCATCAATTTTATAATTATCATTACTATTGTCCTTATCCTTATCGTGTGTGTTCTTGTTGTTATCATTATTATTATTATAATCAATATCTTTTTATCATTATTATTGTTATTATCATTATCATTTTCATCATTATTATTTCTATTATTTGTCTTTATCATTGTTTTTTCATGACTCTTACCACTATTCTTATTCGTGCTATTTACATCATCAATATCATCATTACTATTACTATCACTGTTGACATTCCCATTCAAATCCAATACTTCGTGCCATGAGAATTACACTCGTATTTTCTTGTTTGAGGCAGATTCGAGGACTAATGGTATTAATGGCATGTCTCTCACGCGGACTTTAGAATCCCTTGCGAGGAATAGCATGGCTCAGAGTCTCCTTTACGACATGCAAATGCTGGATATTTACCAATACATACACTTTCGCCCGCAAATGAATAAATGTGGATAAATAGTGTATATTTGAATATGTACATATCTGCATGAGATTCATTATATATATATATATATATATATATATATATATATATATATATATATATATATATATATAAGCATATATATATACATATATATATTATCATCATTTTACGGAATGATCACTGGGCCAAACAGCCGGGCATCCGACATATATATATATATATATATATATATATATATATATATATATATATATATATATATATATATATATATATATATATAAATATATATATATATAAATATATATATATATATATATATATATATATATTTATATATATATATATATATATATAAATATATATATATATATACATATATATACATATATATATATATATATATATATATATATGTACATACATATATACATATATATGCACATATATATGAGTGTGTTTATTTATATATTTATACATATATATACACGTATACGAATATATACATAAACATATATATGTGTGTGTGTGTGTGTGAGTGTGTATGTGTGTGTGTGTGTGCGTGTGTGTGTGTGTATATATGCACGCAGGTGTGTGTGTGTAGATAGCTAGATATAGATATAGATACATATATATACTGTATATATATGTATGTATGTATATATACATATACATAGAGGTATTTATATTTATATACATATATATCTATGTATATGTATATATACATATATATTTGTGTGTGTATATATATTATGTATATATATACACAGATATATAACATGAATATACATATATATATATATATATATATATATATATACACATATATATGTGTATATATATATATATATATATATATACATATATATATATATATATATATATATATATATATATACACACACACATATGTATATGTGTGTGTGTTAGGGATAAGGAAAGTGCCACGGATAGGAGATCGAGTTTGGAGAGATCTTTGAGTGATAACAGTTGTGCCCGGAGTATATATATCTATATCTATTTAACTATATCTATTTATCTATCTATATCTATTTAATTATATTTATTTATCTATCTATATCTATTTAACTATATATATTTATCTATCTACCTATCTATCTATCTATTTATCTATCTATGTATACATATGTGTGTATATATATACATATATATATATATGTGTGTGTGTGTGTGTGTGTGTGTGTGTGTGTGTGTGTGTGTGTGTGTGTGTGTGCGCGCGAGTGTAAATATATATATTGATAATGAAACGAATAGTAGCAGTTATAGTAATAATATCAGTAATAATAATCCAAATTATGTTGATAAATCAACATAATAATAACAACAAGACCAAGTGTGTATATCTTACATGTATATATATATATATATATATATATATATATATATATATATATATATGTATATATGTGTGTGTGTGTGTGTGTGTGTGTGTGTGTGTGTGTGTGTGTGTGTGTATGTGTGTGTGTGTGTGTGTGTGTGTGTGTGTGTGTGTGTGTGTGTGTGTGTGTGTGTGATTATGTGAATGTGTGCTTGTGTGTATATGTGTGTGTGTGTGTATGTATATATATATATATATATATATATATATATATATATATACATAAATGTGTGTGCTTGTGTACGCGTTTGCATGAAAAAAAAAATAGGCACATTAGTAAAAACACTATATATATAACAATAATTTTCATCTAATTTATGATACCACAGATAACAAATAACATTGCTGATAATAATTCGACACACAAACAAAACAAATTAATGTTTCATTAACAACTCTCGTAACTGTATACGTGGTAACAATTTAACATTTGTTTTAGAATATACTGTTGTATTTAATACTCCCATTTGCAGTCTCTCTTGGCTTATCATTTAACCTGCTACGAATCTATTATCAGTCTTATTGCATTAATGAATTTATTACGGACCCTTCTTAATTGTGTTTACTTTTTCATTAATTCATTTGTCAGTTTAGTTAACTATTTATTCCATTATTTATATATTTACAACTGTTATTATTTTTGTGCATTTTATTGTTCGTTTATCTATTTACTCATTTATCCATTCGTACGTGTATCGGTTTATCTGTCTTATTCATTAATCTATTTTTCCATTTACCCATTCCCTTACCTCTTACTATATTCATTTCTTCAATAATCTCTCCTTAATCCAATGTTGTTGTCCATGCACCATAGGGACAGACACACACACGCACACACCACATACCTTGATAACTTGATTGGCGACGCATTTCGAATTCCATCCGAGAACAGATAGAGTCCGCGCGTAAACTACCGACGGATTACCTTTACAGCCAGCGATCGGTCTATTTCCGGCGGCCGGATAGGATTAGAATATCGAGTTTGGCAGCTTTCCGGAATTCGTAAACAGGACCGAATGCGTTTTGGATCTGGTGCGGCAAAACGCCAAGGAGGTTTTGCTTGTGTAGGCCTACCTTTCTCGACCGGGAAGGGAGGTTGGGGTTTCCTTGGTAGGCTTACCTTTCTCGGGCAACGAAGGGAGTTTGGGGTTTTCCTTGTAGGCCTACCTTTCTCTAAGAGGTTGGGGGTTTCCCCTTTGTAGGCTGTAGGGTGGGGTGGGGGGGGGGGTGCTGTTGTTAAACTTTTGATGAAAAAATGAATGGTTGGGGGGTTAGGGATAAGGTTAAAAGTAAGGGTTAGGGATATGGGGATGAGGGATAAGTGGATAGGAATAAAGGGTTAGGCACAAGGGATAAGGGGTTAGGCATACGGTTTAGGGATAAGAGTTAGGGACAAGGGTTGGGGATAAGGGATAGGGACAAGGGTTGGGGATAAGGGATAGGGATAAGGAGCTGGGTAAGGGGAAAGTACCCCCCCCCCCCTGATGACGGAAATAGAGGGTGCTGGCGGAACCCGAGAGGCAGTTTATGACGCGTGAAAAATATTGCTTCCATTTCCCCTATTTTTTCGTCCAGATTTTTTACGCATTTGTTTATTTCCTGTGCATATAGAAAGAGATTTTTTATACTTTTTTTTTTACTACCATTTGTTAAAAATAAAGAAGAAGAATCTTATCTGTTTCTATAAATGAAAAAAAAAAAAATGTATATATTCTTATATGTTTGAAAGTGTGTGAATGTAATTGTTATTTGAAAACATAACAATACCATAGGCTGTGTTATAAATGCAATGAGGGAGATGTTACTATACGTTAAAACGGTCAACGAGCTCAGGAAAAAGAAATGGAAATGATTAATTGCTGTTTCAGACGCGTAAATTAGATTAGGGTGAGTTTTAGGAACACAAAAACTATCCGTTGATTGCGTGGATGAGAAAATAAATAAGAAAAAGGGGGAAAAAAAAAGGAAAAAAAAGAAGTGAATGAAGAAAGGAAATGGTAGTGAATAATAGTAATGTTCCATAATTATAGTAAAACATAATGACGATAATAAAAACCAATGTAGCAAATAATTATGATAAGAACAGAAATATAATCATATAAATATAAAAATACAGTAAATGATATAAATATCAATAAACAAGAAAACACTAAATCAAATAACATTACCAAGGATACTAAATTATACTGATAACAATAAACAAGAAAACACTAACACAATGCCAATGATACTAAAACCCATCGCAACTTCGAGAAACCAGAGAAAATAAGCGCGCATACCCAGGAGCAATACCATAGTTGCGCATGCTGATGTGTGCATGTCGAGGGCAGTGTTCCCGGCCTGTGCTTGAAGACCATCCCAACCCGGCAGTCGTGACGCGGCCACAGCGAGGTGAGGTACACCCGCTGTCGCTCCCGGCCCGAGAAACGGTGCCATTGACGTACGAGCGTGCCAAGGACGGTGCCACGGATAGGAGATCGAGTTGGGAGAGTTCTCTGAGTGATAACAGTTGTGCCCGGAGTGTGTTTTTATCGTGTCGAAGCTAAAATTATTATATCACCGAAATGTTCGGATGATAA
>NC_061829.1:3165215-3167715 GCF_019202785.1 Penaeus chinensis | reverse complement strand
CATATATACACACACACACACACACACTCACACACACACTATCTCTCTCTCACACACACACACACACACACACACACACACACACATATGTGTGTGTGTTTATATACATACATATATATATATATATATATATATATATATATATATATATATATATATATATATACATATATATATATATTTATAGATATATATATGTGTGAATATATAGATAGATACATAGATATGTGTGTGTGTGTCTATGAATGTATATGTGTATATATATGTATATATATATATATATATATATATATATATATATATATATATATATAGTGTGTGTGTGTGTGTGTGTGTCTGTGTATGTGTGTGTATGTGTGTGTGTGTGTATGTTTTGTGTTATTTGTGTGTGTGTGCGATTGTAAATATATATTGATAATGAAACGAATGATAGCAGTTAAAGTGATAATAACAGTAATAACAATCAAAATTATGATGATAAGTCAAGCATGCTAATAACAACAGCAAGACCAAGCTAGGAAAAAAGAGATAAGAAATCCACTCCATGCAGAACAGTAAACATATCCCACATACAAATAATTTATATAAACCATAGACCATTATACACAAGGTAGATGGTGATCAATAGCTTGGCCATATTTCCAAACGTGTGTGTTATCTCAAGAGAACAGACTCGACTAACGGGGTCATGGTTAATGCATGTATCGATACTATAGTTATTGTAGCGTGGAATTCATGTTTTTTTAAATTGTTATTTTCATCACTTGTTTAATTATTGAGGTGTTATTTGGATTGTAGTAGGATTTAGTACTTTTGTTTGAGTTAATCACATATATAAAACCTTTATTGGATATCACTAAGTGAAAAAAACAAACAAATTATCTGCTTGCCGTTTTAGAATAAAAATAAACATATGAATAAATATATAAGGGGCATTATCACTGTCATCACCACGACATTACCTCACCACTACGAGGCCCGCCAAGCCAATTACCACCAGACACACTATTTTATTGCACCAGATCTGGAAATATATTTTCTCATTCACTGCAAGCCACTCTGGTACAAAACAGCACTATTTTGCAGACGTGCTTTCTCGCCTGGTAACATCCCCCGACCCCCCCACCCCCTCCTCTAACTTCCCTCCTACTCTCTTATTCTCCTACGTCCGTCCCCAGGTCTTTCCCCTCTGGCTCTCACCCCTCTTTCTCTCCTCTCCCCTCTTCCGCTATCCTCCCACCCCTCTCCTCTCTTCCCTTACCCTCTGGCTCTCCCCCTACCCCTTCTACCCTCGCCTCGTCCACTG
The DNA here is from genome assembly GCF_019202785.1 of Penaeus chinensis. Taxonomy (NCBI): domain Eukaryota; kingdom Metazoa; phylum Arthropoda; class Malacostraca; order Decapoda; family Penaeidae; genus Penaeus; species Penaeus chinensis. The sequence continues at coordinate 3,166,409 of NC_061829.1, read as the reverse complement.
CCCCTCACCTCCTCTCTCCCCACGGTCCCTCCCCTCTCCTAGCTCCCTCCTGCCCACTGCCACTCCCCTCTCTCTCTTTCCTCAGCATCCCCCCTCCCATCTCCCTTCCTCCTACCCCCTCTCCACCCAGCCCCTTCTCCTCTCTCCCAGCAGTCCCCTCATGTCCCACCCCATCCCCACAGCTGGATCAGGAGGTCGCCATGCTGCGTTCCTCTGGCATATAAAAGAAGGAAAACATGTCCAGTGTATTCGGATCAACTTTGCATAAGCAGTGCAAGTCAGGACAAGCAACGTGTTTTTGTGCTTGCCGATGATGCATGCGTGATTAGCGTTTCTGCTTTATGGCTCGCGTGAGTGACTCTGTTGGGTCGGGAATTATGTTTGTCCGCTGTTTTGTTTTGTTTGATTTTGTTTACTTTCAATTATTTTTTCTTGTTCTTATTTGTGTGGGATTGTGTCTTCTTTTATTCTGACTTATATTTCTTTGAAAATCTCGCGTCTTTTCTTACATTCTTTCCTTCGGAATTTTTCCTATTTGTTTTCTCCTGTGCAAGTATGATTGCGTATAGGTGTGTGTGCTGTTGTTTGCAAGTGCTTGCGAATACATCTCTTTCCTTCTTTTGCTAATTAATTTTCTCATTTGCTTCCATCTTTCTCATGCTGTGTATGCAGGAAATTCTTTGTATGTGTTTGCGCGTTCCAGTTATTGCTTGAATGCTCTTTTGCTTGTGTATGTATCTGTTTATATTGGTAAACTTAAGGAGGGAAACAAAGGCAACGTTTGTTTTAGTTGCATCTAAGTCTTTGTTTATCTTACATTATTCTTCACCTTGTTGTAGCACTTTGTTTTCGAACTTCCAACAGGCAAATAAGCACATCAGTTATAAAGGGATCATTGCAGTGTTTTTTCAACGCGAAAGGGACCGTGAGCTCAGGCCCTTCCCCGTGTTTCTGATTCTCGTGAAGCTCGCGGTGGATTAATTCTAACACTAATCAACTTAACACTATCCTGTTATCATTTACATATTTTTAGCTTTGACGAATTACCTGCCAACGACCATACACTAGATTTATTTTTAAAAAAATTATTTATTATGCTTTTGATAATACAATTCCCAGTATTTTACATAGCAAAATGAATTCACGCCCTTTCATTACCTGTGAACAGCCAAGTGACAATTATTTATCACATAC
>NC_061829.1:3160215-3162715 GCF_019202785.1 Penaeus chinensis | reverse complement strand
TGAATTTGTGGTATATGAATGTGATACGATCGGCGAGACAAACATAACTACAATGCAAGATGAACATTATCGATGAAAGTTTTATTTGCAGAGAAGCACATTATAAAGATCACGTAATGATAAATGACAATGGTGAAATCTCCCTTTCTTTCTACTTCTCCATTTAATTTATATACGTACATATATTTCAATATTTTTTTGTTTCAATTACAGCAATTTTATCTAAGGTTTTTTGCTGATCAAAAGTTTTCTTCTGTATATCTGAGACCGTTTCTTCCAGAAAGGGACTCGGTTGCAATGATACATTGCTTATGTTGGGGTATGAAATGCAGTGTGCTTTAGATAAGGGTCATGAGTCATGGCTTGTCTCTCTGAATTTTAATGCAGCTTTTCGCAGTTAATTACTAGTTCTAGTCTGTTGTTGATAGCGGTATTTTAAATGGTAGACATGGTGGTCATGTTGAGGGTAGTTTTATTTCGAATTCCTTTTCCTTCTCATTTTGTATAAAATCGATATGTGGCCCGACATGGCTGAGAAAATGTTGGTATAGGCTGATGATACTTCTCTCTATGGCGATATTCCCTCTCCGGCAACCAGGCAAATAGTAGCTGCCAGCCTCATTGTACTCGTGATGATATTTCAATCGCGGTGCTCCTCTCCCAAGTCCAAGGAAAGGAATGTGAGTCGGTTGGCTCAGCATCCAAGTCTGCTGATTAATGGTGTCTTAGTCACTACAATCTGAAGCTCTTATGTGTAATCCTTGATTAAAAGTTTACATTTGAATTGCAAATCAGGAATATGGCCCAAGCAATTTTATCTGTTAGGCATCATTCGCAAGTGCAAGAAGATTTATGAAGATGGCATTACTCGTACATGCTTCTTTTCTTTCATTCTGCCTCATTTTGAAAATTGTTTTCCTGTATGTTTATTACCTGATTCTTATCAACAATTCAATGACGATTAATTTTCAAGATGTATTTTCATTGCTCTTTATAGACTTTGGAATAGATTGCCTTCAGAGATTGTAATGATTTTTGATAAGTTTTAATGATCAGCTAATAAAAATAGCTGATGATTTTCTATCTTCTCTTTCTTTCTTGTGTTATGACCTGCACTAACGCCTTTGTTGGTATAATTCTCGGATTTTACTGTGTGGCTTGTTATATGTTTACTATAATAATGATATGAAAAATAATGATAATGTATAAAGGCATGTAGATACACATATACATAAAAAAAATAACTTTCTCACTTCCTATCTCTATCGATTTACATTTTTACTCCTTTCACTCTCCTCCCATCAGAGGCGCAGAATATAGAACTGTGTATTTACCACGAGTTAGAATTGATGTTGCCACAGCTGCGAGCAATTCGCGAGGAAGGAGAGACGCTTTGCAACCAGGCTGAATAATGAATGATTACATCACTGCCAAAGCAAATAGCTGCGACACAAGTCATAGCTTGCATGACACATTACTGACGTTGTGGTTGGAAACACACACTCGTTCTGATCCTGCTCCCTTTACTTCTTATATATACATACATATGTACAATAAATACATCTATATATAGATAGATACATAGGTAGATATGTGTGTGTATGTATGCATATATGTATGTATGTATGTATATTAATGGTAATGATGATGACGACGATGATAATAATAATAATGATAATAGCAGTAATGAGTACTATTAATAACAATGATGATATAATTATAGATATAATATTGAATTAATAATAACAACAATAATAATAATGATAAAATGATAATGTTATTTAGGATAATGAAAACAATTATGAAAAATACAATTAGAGTAAAGATAACACTATCCACAACAACAACAACAATAGTAAAAGTATAAAATAATAATGGTGATGATAATGATGATACAATAATAATGATAATGATAATCATAATAATAATATTAATAATGATAATAATGATAATAATAATAGTGATAACACCAACGAGAACAATAGTTATAATAATAATGATAATAATAACAATATCAATAATAATGATCGTTATGATTATGAGGCTAATGATGATAAAAAAATTATGAAAAGGTATATAGACATGCTACAAATCGAAACTGACATTGAATCTCCAATAAAGTAATGCTTGGTTGAAACTGCAAGGATTATCAGAAAGGTAATGGATACAGCATTTGTTTGAAGGTAGACAGTTGATTTATCTAAATCACTGGGAGCGACCTAATAATTAACGCTTTTTAGTTAATACCACCTACAGCTGTGAAATCCATGAAATGATAATGATGACGATGATAATGATAATAACAATAATAATAATAATAATAATAATAATAATGATAATAATAATAATAATAATAATGACAATGATAATGGCGATGATGATGATAATAATGATAATGATAATGACAATGATGATGATGATGATTTAGATAATTGAAACATACATAAGAAAAATGATGTCATTGATAAATGAAGATCAAGAGTGGATTTTGAGCTTAACC
>NC_061829.1:3075215-3077715 GCF_019202785.1 Penaeus chinensis | reverse complement strand
CACACACACACACACACACACACACACACACACACACACACACACACACACACACACACAAACACACACACATACACACACACATACAAACACACACATACACACACATACACATACACACATACATAGAAACACACACACACAAACACACAATGATGATAATATTTAACATTACTATTATTACCATTACCAATATTCTCATTTTATTATTATAACTATTGTTATTATTGTCATTATTACCATCATTTTTATTATCGCTGTTATTATCATTAACATTAGTATTATTATTATTACTAGTAGTATGTAGTATTTGTAGTATCATTATCATTACTATTATTATCATTATCATCATCATTATTCCTATGATCATTACTAATATAATTATGATTAGTAGTAGTAATGATGTTATTGATATTGTTTTTATTTTATTTTTATTTTTTTGTTGCTGTTATTATCATTATTTTTACTCTTATAAATATTATCATTATTACAAGTATTAGTATTAGTAGTAGTGTTAGTATTATTATTGTAAGTATTAGTAGTAGTGTTAGTAGTAGTATTGTAAGTCTTAGTATATGTTATTATTATTATAATTAAAATTATTTATTATTATTGTTATCATTAATATTGCTAACATTATCATTACTATGACAATAATAACAATAATAATAATGATAATCATAACAATAACAGTACTAATAATAACTAATATTATCATTATTATTCTTGTTATTGCTATTATTATTATTATTATTATCATTATTATTATTATTATTATTATCATCATCATAATTATTATTATTACTATTATTAATATTATTATCATTATTTTATCGCTATCATTATTATTATCATCTTTATCGTTATCATTATTATTATCATCATTATCAATGAATAGTAACTCTAGCCATTTATTGCACATAGGGAGTAATTTAGAAGCAGATAGATAGCCTGTCACGCCAAACCAAAGAATCACTACTATCAAAATGGAATCAGATTAATTATAATCATATAGATATAATCATTATTCTAGATAATGCTGATGGTAAGAATAATTAAACTAATAATTAATAATGGTGGTAATTATGATAGTGCTGATAATGGAGATGACAATGGTGGTGATGATGATGATGGTGATGATGATTATTAAAATGAAAGCGATATTGATAATAATAATGATATCGATTGATAAGGGGTCATGATGATAGTGATGGTGATAATCATAATGTTATCAATGATAACGATAATAATGATAATGATAATATCAGCACCACCCTATTAGAAATACTATTACTATTGACGTGAATAACTAGCAATAACAACACCATTAGTTAAAAAAAATAAAAGCACAAAACAAGTGCTATGAATCTAAACAGCTAGATTTCCAACTTTCACGTCACGGGGAAATAGCACAGCGTCGAAAGTTCGGAAAAGGGAATGGAAACGGGGCTGCATATTCCAAGCAGGTATCTGAAGCTCGACGCATGCAAGCAGGACCAGCAGTGCTATCATTTCTGCTTGTTCGTCTGTTGTCTGGCAGGTGGTGGAAGCGAGTGGTTGGGGCTGGGATCACTTTGACATCAGGACTGTTGGCACCTACGGGGAACTCTACGCTATAAGGACACTCGATTACGAAAATCCTTTACACCGAAGAGGATTCAAGTTCATGATACAGGTCACTGACAGGGTGAGTATCTATTGGATATATTTGGATTAAAAAAAGAGAAAAAAGAAAAAGAAAACAGAAATCAGAGAAATAAAAAGATAGCATCGACAATTTCTGAAACAAACTGACAAAGAGTGACAATAATGGCGTTTAAAAATGTTGTCGTGCCTAGAGGAAACCACAAAATCTGTGACGAAACGTTACAAAGAGAATCCATATTCCTTTTTTTTCACTTCCCTCACTCCAATTTCTCTCTCTTTCTATTCCTCTCATTTTTATTCAACTTTTCCGTTTTTTTGTTTTTTTTTACTCTAGGGCCGAGGTGGGTGGGACGACGCCCGCCACACCGATACAGCCTGGGTGTTGATACGCCTAAGAGACGTGAACGACAACCCTCCAGAGTTTCGTCGGTCGAGCGTGCATATTACGGTCCAGGAAGACACGGCGGTCGGGACGCTCCTGGCCTCCATGCCCGCCGTGGATCCAGACATGGTCCTTCTTGATTTCGTTTGTTTCCTGTATAAATGTCTTTTTCTGTCCGTTCTTGAGTCTGTATACCTATCTGTGTGTCTGAGTGTTTCTTTCTGTCTGTCTATCTGTCTGTGTCTGTGTCTGCGTCTGCGTCTGCGTCTGCGTCTGCGTCTGTGTCTGTATCTGCGTCTGTATCTGTGTCTGTGTCTGTGTCTGTCTGTCTGTCTGTCTGTCTGTCTGTCTGTCTGTCTGTCTGTCTGTCTGTCTCCCTCCCTTCCTCTCTCTCTCTCTCTCTCTCTCTCTCTCTCTCTCTCTCTCTCTCTCTCTCTCTCTCTCTCTCTCTCTCTCTCTCTCTCTTATACG
>NC_061829.1:3047715-3052715 GCF_019202785.1 Penaeus chinensis | reverse complement strand
TTTATCTATCTATATATCCACACACACACACACACACACGTGTGGTGTGTGTGTGTGTGTGTGTGTGTGTGTGTGTGTGTGTGTAGATACTTTTACCCAACGAGCCTCTCTCACGGTCTGTCTATCTATCTATCTATTTTTTTTTAAATCTGGTCATACTTCACAACTGCAAACTATTCATCTCTCTTTTAAAAGTTCGGTTGCAAGTTTATATGTTGCCTTAATTTGCTGAATATTGTTTTACGCTTTATGTTTTCCTCAAGAAAAATCTTAATTCATGGAGGAAAACTTGTTGGTAAGAGGCTTGTGTGATGAGAAAGATTGCCAACGTGAAATATAGAGGATGTTTTTTAGAGAAATTTTGCATTCTGTTTTTATATGTACATACATGCACACACACACACACACACACACACACACACACACACACACACACACACACACACACACACACATATATATATATATATATATATATATATAGAGAGAGAGAGAGAGAGAGAGAGAGAGAGAGAGAGAGAGAGAGAGAGAGAGAGAGAGAGAGATAGAGAGAGAGATAGATAGATAGATAGATAGATAGATAGATTAGACAGATACGTAGATAGATAGATAGATATAGACAGATAGATAGATAGATGAATGTGTGTATGTGTGTGTATTTGTGTTTGTGTGGGTATAGTTACACAAGTTAATTAAAATGGTCTCCCTTTTCAAAAGTACATGAAAGAGCAAATGACAGAAAGAAAATCAAAATATAAATCAAATATTGCAGGAGGGATGCAATATGCATATATCTCATGCACTAAACTTTTTATGATTATTGGCGCACCTAAATCTCTTTTTATTCTTCTGTCTGTCTATTTGTCTATCACTATCTATTTGTCTATATATCTACCTGTCTATCTATCCCTCTGCCCCTCTATCTATCTATCTATTTATATATCCCTCGTCTTTCACTACTCGCACTCTCCATCTCTCTCTCTCTCTTCACATATTCATCCTCCCTCCCTCTCTCCCTCCTTCCTTCCATCCATCTTCGTCTTGCTCTCTCTCATTCCCATCTTTACGTTCCACCTATCTCTCTTTTCCCATTTTCAACCTCCTTCCCTTTCCTCTCTGCTTCCCTTTCCATCTCCCTCCCTCTCTCTCTTTATCTCTCTCTCTCTCTCTCTCTCTCTCTCTCTCTCTCTCTCTCTCTCTCTCTCTCTCTCTCTCTCTTACTCTCTCTCTCTCTCTCTCTCTCTCTCTCTCTCTCTCTCTCTCTCTTTCATTCTCTCTCTCTCTCTCTCTCTCTCTCTCTCTCTCTCTCTCTCTCTCTCTCTCTCTCACCCCCCTCTCTCTCTCCCCCCCTCCCTCCCTCCCTCCCTCCCTCTCCATTCTCACCCCCCCCCCCCTCCCCCAGGTGGTGGACACGAACTCGACCTCCCTCGTGACGCCGCGCCTCACCCGCGCCCACGACTGCCGCCTGCACGCCCGCGACGGCGACGCGGCGTGCACGGAGCGCTCCTGCCTCAACGGCGGCCGCTGCGGCAGGACGGACAAGGGGAACAGGTGGGACGCGCGGACTGAACATGGCATGGCGGCTGCGGCAGGAGCAAAAAGCCCTTGACGTGGCTGTGTATTTGTCTTAGTTTTGTCAGTTGTCTGTCTATCTCTCCGTTTGTCTGTCTGCCTTTCTTTCGGTTTGTCAATTTTTTTTTTTTTTTTTTTTTTTTTTTTGTAATTTTGTCTTGATGTCTGTACGTCTGGTTGGCTTTTTGTGTTTCTTTCCGTCTATCGTGTATCTATCTATCTCTCTGTCTGTCTATTTTATTGTGAAAGTGTCTATCAGTCTCTTTTTGTTTTTGTTCTTTCTTTCTTCCTTTGATGTTCTTGTTATTCTGTCTTTGATGTCTTTCTGTTCTTTTTCTGTTGTCTGTTTTCCTTCCTTTCCATTTTAGTTTCCTCTTTATTCCTTTATTTCCTTTTATTTCCTCCCTTCGTGTTTTGTTTTTTTTTCGTGTTTATTCCATTTCCTCTTTTTCACTCTCCTTTGCTGTGTGTTTTTTCATCTTGATTCTGTTTTTCTTTTTTCAATCTTCTTTGTTGTGTTCTTTTCCTCTTTATTCTATTTCCTCTTTTTCACTCTCCTTCGTTGTGTTTTTTCTTTATTCTAGTTAAGTTTTTTTTTTTTCATATTCTTTTGTGTTGTCTTTTATACCATTTACTTTTGCATTTTTATCCATATTTTACTGAGTCCGTATTTTGGGGATCCATTTCTTTTCTTTTCTTTTTGTTGCTGTTTCTTTTATTATTTATAGGTTCTTACTGTTATCCAGTTGTGATCTTTATCGTCATTATTATCATCTGTTTTATCGTTATAGTTGTTTTTAATTTATTATTACTAATTCTAATAATTATATTATCATTATCAACATTATCATTAATATTAGTACTATTGTGGTTGCTGATGTTACTTTCAATATTGTTGTTTTTATTATGATTATTATTATCACTATTATTATCATTATTATTGTTATTATCATCATTATATGTCGGTAAATATCTCTTCACTGTATATGTTCCGTCGGGAAAGGAAACCGAGAGGGCTTTGTGAATCTCTACTTTACACCTGACTTACACCTGATATTCGTCCCCTGGTATTAATTACCCCCCCCCCCCGCCCCCCCCAGGTGCGTGTGCCCCGGGGGCGCCTCGGGGCCGCGCTGCAAGGTGGCGGCGCGCACCTTCCGCGGCTCCGGGTGGGCGTGGGTGCCGCCGCTGCCGCCCTGCCTGCCCAGCACCCTCTCGCTGCGGCTGCTCACCCGCCGCCCGCGCGCCCTCGTCCTGTACTCGGGCCCGCTCTCCGCCGCCTCCGCCCGCCCGCGCTTCCCGCCCACGCCCATGATGGCGCTGCAGCTGGTGGACGGCCGCCCGCAGCTGGTGATGGAGGGCGCGCGCGGCCGCGTCAGGCTGCAGGTCAACGCCTCCGTCAGCACCGGCACCTGGCACACCTTGCACGTGCACCTCAACAGCCAGGTGAGGGCAGCCGATTCTCCTTCTCTCTCACTTTCTTTTTTATCTTCTTCCTTTTTATTGTAAAGAAACCGTTTCGCTCAAATCCAGTACTCAGTCTACCACACTGACCCCAGGGTGTGACGCTCATGGTTGATATGTGTGGGCGCGGCTGGGCGGACGCCACCAGCGACGCCCACTGCGCTGCCAGAGCCACCTGGATAGATGCCCACGCCACCGAGGCTTGGAGCGGCAACGCCCCACTGCAGCTGGGGGGCCTGGCGCACCCGCTCCCCGAACCCGCCTTCTTCGGGTGGAGCTTTGGGCCGATTCCCGAGGCGCTGGACGGATGCATTTCGCACCTCACGGTCAATGGGCAGGTAGATGGACTGTCTTTCTGTGTGTCTGTCCTTTTGGCTGACTGTATGTTTGTCTGTCTGTTTGTCTGTCCTTTTGGCTGACTGTCTGTCTGTCCTTTTGGTTGATTCTCTCTCTCTCTCTCTCTCTCTCTCTCTCTCTCTCTCTCTCTCTCTCTCTCTCTCTCTCTCTCTCTCTCTCTCTCTCTCTCTCTCTCTGGTGGGTGGTGGGTGGTGGGTGCAGGTACAAAAATTACCCATAATTCATTTAAACTAAATCTAACGTGATATGCATATGATTCTAAATTGTTGTGTAAACTAATTCCTGTACTGGTGTATGTTTGCAAAAGGACTATAATTTGGGGGGCATATGCATATATATATATATATATATATATATATATATATATATATATATATATATATATATAATTTTTTTTTTTTTTTTTTTTTTTTAATTAGAATCATTAATATATTCTTACCTAAACAAAATATTCCGAACCAATTAACATATCCTCACCCCAGTGACCACATTTCAGCCAATTAACATATTCTTGCTTAAAGAAGATATTCTTAATAATTAACGTTCTCTTACCCATTTGACATATTCTTAAATTATTAGTTTATTATTGTTTAATCATCACACTGACACATTCTCAGTTAATAATTTTTTGTTCAATTTAACATATTCTTACCTGATTTACATATCCTTAAATAATCAGCATATTCTTACCTTATTAACATATTCTTATATTATGCACATATTTTACTTGATTAACTTATTCTTAACAAATGAACAAATTCTTACCAAACTAACATATTTTTCCCAAACTGACAGTCTTACTGAATTAACATGTTATTCCCTAAATGATATTCTTTCCAAATTAACATATTCTTTCCAAATTAACATATTCTTTCCAAATTAATATATTCTTTCCAAATTAACATATTCTTTCCAAATTAGCATATTCTTTCTAAATTAACATATTCTTTCCAAATTAACATATTCTTACTAGAATGAATATATTCACATGTTCTTCTCAAATTAACATATTCTTCCCAAATAATCATATTCTTTTTAAATTAACATATTCTTCCCAAATAATCATATTCTTTTTAAATTAACATATTCTTTCCAAATTAACATATTCTTACTAGATTAAATAAATTCATACGTTCTTCTTAAAATTAACATATTCTTTTTAAACATAATCTTCCCATATACTCATATATTCTTTTGATTTACATATTCCTTTCAAATTAACATATTCTTTCTAAATTAATATGATTTTTTTCCCAAATTGACATAATCTTCTTAATTTAACACAATCTTCTCACATTAACGTATTATTCCAAAATTAAACATATTCTTTTCAAATCAACAAAATCTTCCCCTATTAAACATGTTCTTTCAAAATTAACATATTCTTTCCAAATTTATAGTCTAACTAAATTCAAATGCTCTTCCCAAATTCCCATAATAACCTACTCTTCCCATATAAGCATATTCTTTCAAAATTAACATATTCTTTCAAGGATTACATATTCTAACTAAATACACATGTTCTAACTATATTCTAACTTGATATTCTAACTAAATACTCATATTAACATATTCGTGCCAAATTAACATAATCTTCAAATATTAAA
>NC_061829.1:3027715-3030215 GCF_019202785.1 Penaeus chinensis | reverse complement strand
TATATATATATATATATATATATGTGTTTATATATATATATATATATATATATATATATATATATGTGTGTGTGTGTGTGTGTGTGTGTGTGTTTGTCTGTGTGTGTGTGTATGTGTGTGTGTGTGTGTGTGTGTGTGTGTGTGTGTGTGTGTGTGTTCGTGTGCCTGTGTGCGTGTGTACACACACACATACATACAAACATATATACATACATACATTCATACATATATATACATACACACGTGTGTAGGTATATATGTATGTATATATATGTGTGTGTGTGTATACGTGTTTGTGTGTGTGTGTGTGTGTGTACATAGATATGTATATATATATGTATATATATATATATATATATATATATATGTATATATTGTAACTCGCAATATAGATGTGCGGTAAGTAAGAACAAAGCATTAGAGCAACAATATCTTCCCAATCTCCATCTATCATCTCACCCTATATAACTTTCATCCCCTCTCTTTTCACTCTCGTCCCTCTCATTCTCCTCCTGCTTTTGCTCTTCCTTGCATTATATAGACTTTCTCCCCTATTCGCAAAAGCTAAATGTTGATTCAATCTGCAATTTTTCTTTGAGGAAGAAATGTATTCACTGTTATTGGACACTGAGCGTAGATCTTCATATCTTTTTTGTTCATTTTTTTTTTTTTTCACTAATTTTCGCAATTTATGTACATACAGTTCCACACATTCTCTCTCTCTCGGTCTCTCTCTCTCTCTCTCTCTCTCTCTCTCTCTCTCTCTCTCTCTCTCTCTCTCTCTCTCTCTCTCTCTCTATGAAAGTATGTTTGTATATGTATACACACACACACACACACACACACACACACACATATATATATATATATATATATATATATATATATATATATGTATATATATAGATAGATATATACATATATATATACATATATATATGCATATATATATATATATATATATATATATATATATATATACATATATACAGATATATACATATATACATACTTCCATAGAGAGAGAAAGAGTGTGTGTGTGTGTGTTGAAAAAACTGTTTTTTGGGGGGGATTTGTATTACAATTTGCATCATATAATACAAAATAGTTTTGATTCACTGTAAACTAAATTCTGCATTTTTGCCGATGAGCATATTGTTGCAATCTCTTTTGGAAAAAGAAAAATAAATATATGTCTGTGGTGTCCTCTTTGGGTTCGGCATACTTAATATTTTGTAATATTTTTTAATACCATAAAATGGCTCATAAGTTTTACAGAACAACAACTTATATTTTAATTCATTTTTTATTCGTTAATTTTTGCGTTGGGACCTTTTTTTCTTCTTCTTCTTTTTTTTCTTTTTTCTTTTTTTTGTGTCCGTTTGATTATTCTATAAGATCTGTTTGGTCAACAAGCAGAACTCCGTATATATATATATGTAACGAATACAAATGACCATCTCAAAAATTGTAATATAATAATCAAAGTCAGTCTTTAGAAGCTATAATGTGGTAGACTATATACATTACACGAGAGCCACCTCAATACCTTAAACCTTAATTAAGTAAGACTATATTTGTAAAGCAATAACGCAAGGTTTTTCTGTTCTCTACCTCTACCTCTCACCAATTTCCTCTGGACCGAATTTAGAAGAAAAAAAAAATTCCGTGATTGGTCTTTATACCTAGATTTTTATTGCAAAACACGCATACATATGACCCTGCCTAGCTGTGTATTATATTATATAGGATGCCTGTTACATGTCTTCTTACTTACTCTTCATCCTAGGGTATGTTTGTGCGTGAGTGCGTTTGTAATACAATTGTATACGCCTACACGCGTTCACACACAATGAAATAGATACACACACACGCACTCACACACACACACACACACACACACACACACACACATACACACACACACACACATACACACATAAACAAACAAACAAACAAACAGACACACACACACACATAAACAAACAAACAAAGACACACACAAAAAAAAAAAAAAAAAAAAATCCAACAATTTAAATCCTCCAACCGCAGACGAAAGAAATTTAGAAAACGGGATCAGCTTCCACAGTTGCCTTTGAGGAACCTAATGAGAATGGCATACAGAAACGGCCTGACTCGCACACACATCTTTTTAGCAAAATGAAGAGCTGATTTTGCTGGAGGAAACGAAAGTTAGGGGGGCAAAAAGAGGAAAAAGATCTGAAGATACTGAGGGAAAATCAACCCAAGTGCCAAAAGAGGCGATACCTTTTTCCCCCCACATCAGGAATTTTCCAGACGCTTGACAAACTCGGTAGGTGGTTAGCCGGAAAGCGAGGAAGTAAACCGCATGAATTTACAATCTTGTGTTAATTGCTTGGAGGAAACTTAACTCCACCCTCTCCCTCTTCCTGTGAAAAAGAGGAGAAAAGAGGTGGAAAGAGAGAGAGAGAGAGAGAGAGAGAGAGAGAGAGAGAGGGGGGGGGGGGGGGAGAGAGAA
>NC_061829.1:2995215-2997715 GCF_019202785.1 Penaeus chinensis | reverse complement strand
GTCAGTGATTTCATGAGGGAGCAAAGAAGAGACAAAGAGACAAAGCTAAAAAATACAAACAAGGGAAAAGAAAGAAAGATAGATGCAGACAGACGGGCAGACCGACAGGACGACAGACAGACAGACCGACAGGGAGCCAAACCGACACAAAAAGCAAGAGACCGGGAGCCTAGTCCCGTTAACAGATCCCCCTTCCATGCAGCGAGCACGTCCGTGTAATTTTTGCAGCGTCTTGCTTTTGGGAATTATTCGAAGCGTCTTGAGCATGCTGGCTTTATTTATCCCGGGCCTGACGCGTAAAGGGATGCCGCGTCTGTGGATGCTGGGGAAGGAGAGAGACGAGATGAGGCTCCCATTCTTCTTACAGTTGGTGACATCCTTGAGGAATACACGAAATGCTTCTCTTATTACACACACACACACACACGCACGCACGCACGCACACACACGCACGCACACACACACACACACACACACACACACACACACACACACACACACACACACACACACACACACACACACACACACACACACACACACACACACACACACATATATATATATATATATATATTTATATATATATATATATATATATATATATATATACACATATATACACACACTTCTTTTTTCTTTACTTTCTCCTTTTCTTTCTTCATGACTCAGCTTCTTCATAATGAGGATTTGGGTTTCTCATCTTACACGCCGTGGTCCCCGAAATGATACTGCGGTCCAGGGTTTTCCTCCAGCTAATGGTACAAGATACACGGGTGGGCTAAAAGTAAAGATGGAGAAGAAGGATCTTTCGTTTAGCTGAGATGTATTGATGAAATTCTAATTATTAATTTGTTTATTTACTTCATATTCAGTATTGGTATTATTTTTAAGAAAGCTTTTTTTTCTTTTTCTTTTTTTTTTCTTTATGGTATGGTATGTTATTCATGATTACTAACATGCACTTAAATAAACGCTTACACATACACGCGCGCGCACACACACACGCGAGCGCACGCACAGACAAGAATGCATATTGTGTGTGCTTGTGTGCATTAGAATACTTTCCCTAGCCAGTCGAGTTCCCTGACGCCAGTGCGAGAGCTCTTTACCAAAGCGCCGAGCCTCAGACTAATTATTGTCTTAGGATTTGAGTGTAAGATTTTTGGATAATATTCACTGTATCATTTGTTTGCATAGAATTTCCAAAATGTATGAATATCTGCTCCTGTTCCAAATAAGTAAAATCTCACGGTCTGTGCCATACTACTATGATTATTGCAGCATTTAAATTGATAAATTGCCGACCTTAAGTTGATCAATTGCTTGGCTTATATGTCAGTTTAATTTCTTCAGTTATATTCATTTTTTTTATCCTTCCATTCATCTTTCCACAATACATATATACAAACAAATACATAAATACAATATATGCACATATGTATATGCATGTATGCTTTGACGTATACTTACATACAAACAAATATGCATACATACATATACACATATATGCACCCATATATATATATATATATATATATATATATATATATATATATATATATATATATATATATATATACCCAGGCCCACATATATGCACCCATATATATATATATATATATATATATATATATATATATATATATATATATATACATACCCAGGCACACATATATGCACCCACACATATATATACACCCAGACATACATATTTACACCCAGACATATATATATATATATATATATATATATATATATATATATATATATATATGTACACTCAGACATACATATATACACATATACATACATACATACACCCATATATATATATATATATATATATATATATTGACACCTAGATATACATATTCACACTCAATCAAACATATATACACCCAGCCATACATGTCTATATATATATATATATATATATATATATATATATATATATATATATATATATATATAAACCAAGGCATACATACAGCATTTACACCCATAGAAATATATACATTAATACACCCAGACATACATATACATCCATTATAAAATACATACATACATACAACAACAAAACTAACTGTCACCCCCCCTCCCCTCCCTCTCCCAAAGTCCTGCCTCACGCTCCTCCCGGGCCAGAGGTTCTCATTACTGGAGTGTCCTGTTCCAGTCGGAGGTCGAAGAGCATGAGGCGCTCCTGAGAAGCCTTTCCACAGCCCTTGGACCGTCCTTCACACCAGATTACTTCTATTCACCGCTGAACTCTTCGGGAAAAGGAAAGGAAAAGAAAAAAAAAAAGAGCATTTCCTTGAATTTCTTTCTTTCTTTCTTTTCGTCTTGGTGAAAAGAGTTTTCCTTTTTTTTTTCCGGATGAGTTAACAGTAATTCTGATCCCGTGTAAAGTAAGGAAAGTGTATTTATATGGACAACTATCAAAGTGGATATGTATTTATTCTTTCTAAAAAAAAAAAAAAAAAATAGTATCCTAATCTTT
>NC_061829.1:2982715-2987715 GCF_019202785.1 Penaeus chinensis | reverse complement strand
AGATCTGTAGTCTTCAAATATTATTCCTTTGTATTGCTTACATGTATTGTATGCAAATTAGATAATGAAGTAATAATTCAGGGTAAAATATGATTCATAGAAGGGAGACATTGTTGTAACGGTTCTAGAGCGATAGAGATATAAGTGTGTGTATGTGTGTGTGTCTTTTATGTGTGTGTGTCTTTTGTGTGTGTGTGTGTGTGTGTGTGTGTGTGTGTGTGTGTGTGTGTGTGTGTGTGTGTATGTGTGTGTGTGTGTGTGTGTGTCTTTAGTGTGTGTGTGTGTGTGTGTGTGTGTGTGTGTGTGTGTGTGTGTGTGTGTGTGTCTTTTGTGTGTGTGTGTGTGTGTGTGTGTGTGTGTGTGTGTGTGTGTGCGTGTGTGTGTGTGTGTGTGTGTGTGTGTGTGCGTGTGTTTGTGTGTGTTTGTTTGCGTACTATTTCCCTTCCTTCTTCCTCTCTTTCTCTCTTCCTTTCTTATTCTCTTTCTCTCAATCTTTATCTCTCTCTCTCCTCTATTCGATACATATACGGGCGATATATATATATATATATATATATATATATATATATATATATGTGTGTGTGTGTGTGTGTGTGTGTGTGTGTGTGTGTGTATATATATATTTTTTTTTCTTTCTTGCTTTTTTAGAGTGAGGGGCGTGGGAGGCTGAAGCTGTTTGTTCGAAAACTTTTGACAACAGCAAATACAGTGTTTACGAAATGTAAATAGAAATGACGAGCGAAACAAATATACGTCAGTCCGGGAAATTAGTGGCAGCCAGTTAACAATTTCTAAAAAACTTTTCTTACCAGACCGCTACGTTCCCCAGCGATCCCAGCAAAAAGTGTAACTGTTCAATAGCTGAGTTTAAAGCGATATGCGCATAATAGTGGCTACGCACAGGTATGCGACGCATAACAGATGTCATAGTATTAGGTTGCGATAACCGGCTACTGTTTTAGTTATTGATTTTTTTTTAATGTTTTTTTTTTTTTTTTGACAAATGTGCTGCCGAGATTGTCGACAATGAAGGACTTATGTGGTAAGCTATAGCGAAGAATGACTTTCATAAATTTTCGCTTGTGTGTGAGGCAGCTTCACATAATCACGTTTTCACTTGATTATTCCGTTGATACGTTCTCTCATATTTCACACTGTCGCATTTAATACCTGAATCTGATTCATAAAGAATAAGACAGAGATTACAGTGTACAGTCAGAAAAATAAATATCGTTACCCTTTGCACGAACTTATATGAAAAACAGACAAAGTGGTGTGGAATAGCGAAGGTAAGGTAGTTAGAACCGTAATCCGGTGTTACAGAGGCAAGCGTTCATTGCTCTTTGAACACAAGGTAACAATATATATTCTTTTATTTCTGACTAAACATACACATAAATGGCTAATCAGGTAGGTACCAGAAGGGGAGGATAATGTAAGCATGAGGAAAAAGTGAAAGTGTTATGATAGCTGAGAAGTGTGAAGATAAGTGTTACGGAAGGTCTTCTGTGTAAGAGAAATGAACTAAGGACTATGTGTAGGGATTAAGTCATATATGTAAATGAAGGGAAAAACTGTGAGGGAAGATCGTGTATATAGGCGGAGATTTCCAATATAGGAAATGCTCATAAGTGTCAAGCGTAATAGAGGATGAAACAGTTCTTTAAACATTAAGGAGTTTTACAAGGAGACACCATAGGACCTTTCAATTTCATCATTATATTCAACTATGGAATGCATAATGCCTCACTTACCTAGACTGCTGCCACTGAAATAGAATTCTACACATTTGAGTATAAAACAATATTCATTTGTTTCATTCAACCTGGTATCATGAAAACTTTTATAAAGAAAAGAAGAAAAAGAACTAGATCTGCCCAGTGTAACTTATGTTAACCTGCTGCAGTACTAAAAGATCTATTTCCTACAACACAGAGCAGATTATACACTAAATAAACATCAGAAGCACGTGTTAACGGCTGTATATCACCACCAAAACCCAATTAATCCGTGGCCCATTAGCAGCTTGTCGATAAAATTTCACATTGTATCGGTAAAGGTTCATATAACCTGCTGACAAACCAGTAAGTGCTGGCAAGGACACGAAATAGTAAGATTAATAGAATATGACAACATAATCCTCATGTTGCATAGCGTTTGATACGAAATTGTATGAATGAAGTAATTCATTAAATCTGTTTACTACTCTTGCTACTTCTACATTGCCAGTTCTAGATAAGAGTGATGTTCTGTGGTCTGTGCATAATCACACAAATATACCATACATACAAAACATATGGCTTACCAATATCCTAACCATGGACAATTTTTCTTCGTCCTAGGCTAAGTAGCATCTTTAAAAATCATTGTTTCAAGTGGCAAATTGATATTAAGATATCGAATTTTCGACCAACTCTGCCAACCAGAGTGTCTAGGAACTAATTTCCTTGAGTGTACATCAAGATAAGGTCGCGTTAGAATATCTCCTACATCATATGAATTTATAACTTTTTTATAATACGTATAGTTCAGACGTGTGCAAATGTCAGCATAAAATCAAATACTACTGCGCATATTATTTTCTTTTCGCTCGAGGAACCAACAAGTATTAGCAAATTTATGAGAGGGTGATTATCCAGTATAACATGCGTGGTTCTCGTCTCTTTCGCTATGCCATTCACATTCTCTATAATCCATACTTATTGAAAGTGAATAATGAACCTCGCAGCTTGGTTAGAATGCCCGCTGATACGCAGTATCTGCCATGGAGCTTAATTGCATTGAAGAGACAGCGAGGGGGAGAATGAGAGAGAGAGAGAGAGAGAGAGAGAGAGAGAGAGAGAGAGAGGGTGGGGTGGAAGAAGAGAGAGAGAGAGAGGGAGAGGGTGGGGTGGAAAGAGAGAGAGAGAGAGAGAGAGAGAGAGAGAGAGAGAGGGAGTGGTGAGGGGGGGGGGGGGCAGAGAGAGCGAGAGAGAAAGAGAGTGGGTGGAGTATGAGAGAGAGAATGAGGGAGAGAGTGAGAGAGAGAGAGAGAGAGAGAGAGAGAGAGTGAGAGAGAGAGAGAGAGAGAGAGAGAGAGAGAGAGAGAGAGAGAGAGAGAGAGAGAGAGAAAGGTGGTTAGTGGGGGGAAGAGAGCGAGAGAGATAGAGGGAAAGAAAGTAGTAGTAGGGGGGGGGGGGGGAGGAGGAGTGTGAGAGAGAGAGAGAGAATGAGAGAGGTAGATAGAGAGAGAGATAGAAAGAGAGAGAGGGATGTAAGGATAGTAAGAGATAGAGAGCTTTAAGCAGAGATAGATGGGTAGGAAGACATAAGAGATCAAAAGGAGAGAGGGGATAGGAGTTGAAAGAAACAGATAAACAGACAGAGAATAAGACTGAAAGATAATTAGATAGACAGAAAGAGTAAATTCTGAATCAGCCAATGATGTTATCGCACGGATACCATTAGGAAACCGTAGAGACCAGGAAATTAACGCGAAAACCTTGTGGTCTTTATACTTCGTTTTAAGACCACAAAAAAAAAGAAAAAAATGTGTCGGAGTTTTAGTTCGGTTGTTTTCGAAAAATAAAATGAGCGTCGTAAGGGCAGTCCTAACATAAAGTAATTTTGATTAAGTTCAAAATGAGAGAGGTTAACAGAGTTTGTAATGAAATTCCATTTTACCTTTCTGTCTCTTTCTCTCAATCGTTTTTTCTCTCTCCCGCTCTCTTTCTCTCTCTCGTTCTCTCTCTCTCTTTCTCTCTCTCACTTTATTTATCTCTCACTCTCTCTCTCTCTCTCTCTCTCTCTCTCTCTCTCTCTCACTCTCTCTCTCTCTCTCTCTCTCTCGTTCTCTCTCTTTCCCGTTCTCTCTCTCTCTCTTTCGTTCTCTCTCTCTCTGTCTCTCTCTCCCTCTCTCTCTCTCTGGCTCTCTCTCTCTCTCTCTCTCTCTCTCTCTCTCTCTCTGGCTCTCTCTCTCGTCCTCTCTTTCCCTCCCTCCCTCCCGTTCTCTCTCTCTCTCTCTCTCTCTCTCTCTCTCTCTCTCTCTCTCTCTCTCTCTCTCTCTCTCTCTCTCGTTCACTTTTTCTCTGTCTCTCTCTCTCTCGTTCTCTCTCTCTCTTGTTCTCTCTCTCTCTCTCTCTCTCTCTCTCTCTCTCTCTCTCTCTCTCTCTCTCTCTCTCTCTCTCTCTCTCTCTCTCTCTCTCTCTCTCTCTCTCTCTCTCTCTCTCTCTCTCTCTCTCTCTCCCTCTCTCTCGCCTTAAAATGGCAACAGAGCAGAGACGAAACATTTATAAACTAAATTCCAGTTTATCCCAACGTGGAATACGGCGTAAACTTGCAATTAACATATATAAATTGTCTTTATCACCGCAATTATTTTCACATCGGAGACAACTATCAAATTGTGAATTAAGCTGAAAAAACAATAATACGAAAAAAAGAAGGATTTTTTTTTTTTTCAAAAGAAGTTGCAACATGTCCGAAGATTTAGGTTTTACTCCGTTCACCCCCCCCCCCCCCGCCTCCCTGCCCCCCCAAAAGTCGTTGCATGAATTTGGAATCTTAACTAAATAAACTAGAGGACGAACATGTTGTTGTTATTCTTCTTCTTTTCATTTCTTTTGCTTTCTTTTTCCTATTTTTTTCTTTTTTAAATAACTTCGTAAATGTTCTGTCTTACATCATGGTGACTGTAATTCCAAAAGTAATTTCTTCCGTGTGTGTGTGTGTACACACACACATACATACACACACACAGACACACACACACACACACACACACACACACACACACACACACACATATATATATGTATATATATATATATATATATATATATATAAATATATATATAACATATAATATATATAATTATAAATAAAATAGTGCATGACTATATATATATATATATAAAATCATAAATCAAATTATATATGAAATTATATATGAATATATATATATATGTATATAATTACATATAATATGTATATATATGTATGTGTGTATATATATATATATA
>NC_061829.1:2962715-2967715 GCF_019202785.1 Penaeus chinensis | reverse complement strand
AGGCCATCTGATGGACTGGTCAGCGGCGCGAATTATCTTTCCTTCCGCTGACGTCCACGCCCGCCGACTGGTGGAATCTTCCCTAATAAAGATGCCTCCTAATTTCAACCTGAACAGCGGCTTTTCTCCTGCCGACGGTCTCCTCGCTTCCCACATCCTCCGCCTTCTCCCGTACGCCGGCCACCCTGCACACAGTCCGCCCGACCCTCCGACCTGATCTGACCTCCCTTTGTTTCCGTTCGTCTGTCCTCACCTGCCCCGTGTCTCCGCGTTGCCTTTCATCTCTTATACCCCCTCCTCTTCCTTGCCTCTTCAGACCTGAAGATGGAATCCAGGTGGATTCCGAAACTGTAGTCTCATTTTCAATAAATCTAGTTTTACATTGTGGGTTTTTATACCAAAGTATCAACACGGTAGTGTATTTTCTCCTTTCATATATATGTATACATACATACATCCACACACACATACATATATATATATATATATATATATATATATATATATATATATATATATATATATATATACACACTTATATATATATGTGTGTGTCTGCATGTATGTATATATACATATATATATATATATATATATATATATATATATATATATATTATATATATATATGTATGTATTTATGTATTTATGTATATATATATACATATATATATTCATTCTTATATACACACACACACACACACACACACACACACACACACACACAAACACACACACACACACACAAACATATATATATATATATATATATATATATATATATATATATATATATATATATATATATATAACATTTGTTGCAAGAAAGAGAGAAAGATAGAGAGGATACAGATAATACATCTAGCATATACTTTAAACAAAAACGAATGAATAGAAAATATGGGGGTTGTGATTAATTATTTTCACTTACTTTATCCTCTCGGAGACTGCACACACATATCCCTGATGAAAATAGAAATAAGAAACGAAAAACATAATTTCCTTTCTTGAAAATCCGACTATATTTTTCTTCCCTCCGATTATTCATTCTTCCTCCCTTTTACTGGCGTGTGCGTCACACCTCATTTCCTTCTTTTCCATCAGTTAACGAATGGACGAGTCTTCTCTTCCGGATTCAAACAACTTTTCCGGACTCTTTTACGCACTCCGATCACCCTTGCAGAATTTCCTTCCTTGCGTCCCTCTCTCCGTCGATCTTATTGGTTCCCGTTATCGAAAAAAAATCAAACTTCCAGTGAACAAAGTGTTCCATCGAGCAAACGGAAAGTCCGTCGCCGAGATTCCGGGAACCGATAGAAGTTGCAGAAGCGAAGAAGAAAGCAAATTAATACTGATGACGTGTGTTCCGCGCGACAGTGGCTCTGCTGAGCACAAGACCCACTGGCAGTACAGAGGCGGCTCCGCGTGTTAAGATTAATACAGGCTAATGGCATATATATATATATATATATATATATATATATATATATATATATATATATATATACACGCACACACACACACACATACACACATCTGTGTGTGAGTGTGTGAATGTAATATTCCACGTGTTATCTTTATCTTCATTGTCTTTCTCTTTGTTCACGTCAGAGATATAAGTTACAAGAAAAATTGTCTATATTCTCATTTGAAAAAAGACAAAAAAGAAAAAAAAAAAAAAAAAAGAGAGAAAAGAAGAAAGAGACTAAAAGAAAAGGCAATGCTCGCTTCCCAGATTGCAGTCATTGTCAACATTGAGCTGCAACATGAACATAGCCCGAGCCCATAATGACAACCAAAGCATTTTGCAACACGGATGTGTTTGTGCCCAGAATGTAGCCACTCGTTACCTCGTATCGAAATCGTATGCAGAGGAACAACTCCCAGCTGACGCGGATAAAAACGACGCAGAGTAATTCCCCTGAAATGGGCTGACGTTATAAGACAGCAACGGTCATGAAGCTGATGTAGGAAAAGCCTGATTTCCAAGTAATGTTGTCCAGAATTTGTACCAGAATTCTTTTTACAGCTTGGCTTGTAATTATAGAATCATTAGATACGTTTATCCCTCGGTGTGCCATACGTTAAACAGCTTAATATAAGTGACGTCGATTGGCATACAACGGTAATGTTTGCCACTGGAGATAAATAGAGATAAACAAAATCGCTATAATTGCACTAAGCGGACCCATTCTTTTATTTTATTTTATTTGTCTATCTATTTATTTTTTGCTATTATTATTATTCCACCGTCTATACTTCCACTTACAGGAGTTAGACTTTTATTGAGGATCGAATGCCTTTTTTTCGCCGTGAGATGGGTTTGAAGCAGCAGTCAAAACGCAGGGATGTATCTGTTTTATCTATCTGTTTATCCTCATATCTTTCTCTCTTTTTCTCTTTTTTTCTCTCTCTCTATCTCTCTCTCTTTCACTTTCTCTCTTTCTCGGTCTCTATCGGTCTAGCTCTCTCTATCTCTATCTCAATATCTGTCTCTGTCTCTATCTCTATCTCTCTCTCTGTTAAAAAAGATCAACATTATCACTCATTACCGACCTTAACACAAACGGCTCTCTGTTTCGGCTGAAAGTACGTAACGAAGCAGGGTCGTTACAACGAAACAGTGATCTCGCACAGAAACACCTCAACTGTCTAAACTTTGTTTCTTTTTCACTTAACTATTGTTTTCTCTCTGTTGTCGGATTTTGTTAACGCATTTACTGTTAGGATGATGGAGCACTGTTCATTATAAGTTTTTCGATATCCGGAACTAATCCGATTGACGGAGGAGCGGTGAAAGGAAGTGCGGGAAAGGAAAAGTCGAATTTGAAAAAAAGTCCGTTGCCGAATTAGAAAGAAAATGAAGAGATGTGTAGTAAGGACTTTATAAAGTAATCCTAAGTGACTTTTTTTTATTTTTCATTTTTACTTTTCGCTAAAAGTCTTCGACCTGTTATTCACAAATTACATTACGCCATGGTTTTTGTTCAACTAATCTCTCTCTCTCTACGTTTTTTTTTTTTTTTTTTTTCTTATTTCGTTTACGTCTATTCACATATAAGGAGACCCCCATTACTTAGGGGAATTCTTTGATTATTGCAATTAAGTTTCCTTTCACATGCTTTATTTGACATATCTGCCTTTTCCCTTATTTTCACTACCACTCCCACGCTCTCCCGTCAACATGTCACATTCAATTTACAATCTATCACCAATTGTAACATCAGCCGTGGACCTTTTAATTTCATTGACAGCCTTGGTTATTTACAAAATCTCTCTAATTACCACCAGTCACAATTAATGACACTTCATGTGTTTTATGGAGAAAGCACATCAATTTTTATATTTTTGATTATTAGGTATTAGAAAAAAAAACATGTACAACGTATACACCCACACTAGCAATGCGTATACAAAACACTTAAGCTATATATTTATAAGGAGGCTTTCACCAAACTTCGGGTGAGAGAGAGAGAAGAAATATATATATATATATATATATATATATATATATATATATATATATATATATATATATATATATTTATATATATATATATATATATATATATATTTCCTACCACTACAAATCGCTGATGCCTGATAATGGAAATGATAAAACTGACATAAAGAAACTTCAATTTCTTCTTGAAAATCCGACTTAATTATTCTTCCCTCCGATTATTCATTCTTCCTCCCTTTTACTGGCGTGTGCATCACACCTCATTTCCTTCTTTTCCATCAGTTAACGAATGGACGAGCCTTCTCTCCCGGATTCAAACAACTTTCCCGGACTCTTTTACGCACTCCGATCACCCTTGCAGAATTTCCTTCCTTGCGTCCCTCTCTCCGTCGATCTTATTGGTTCCCGTTATCGAAAAAAAATCAAACTTCCAGTGAACAAAGTGTTCCATCGAGCAAGCGGAAAGTCCGTCGCCGAGATTCCGGGAACCGATAGAAGTTGCAGAAGCGAAGGAGAAAGCAAATTAATACTGAAGGCGTCCGTTAGACGCGACGGTGTTGTTTCGGAGCCGTGGCTCCGCTGAGCACAACACCCACTGGCAGTACAGAAGCGGATCCGCGTATTAAGATCAATACTGGCTGATTATAATTGGATTGTTTTTCATGAAATATACATACACATACGTACAAGTGCATACAACAAAACATGCACAGACACAATCCCACATACACATACATATATATAATACATATGCATATACATATATACTTACACACACACACACACACACACACACACACACACACACACACACACACATATATATATGTATATATATATATATATATATATATATATATTTATTTATATATTTATACATATATACTATATATATGTATATACATATATACATATATATATATATATATATATATATATATATATACATATATATACATATATATGTATATATACAAACAATAATATATACATATACATATGTATGTTTATTCACTCATATATATAAAATTATATATATATATATATATATATATATATGAATATATACATATATATGTGTGTGTGTATACATATGTATATACACACACATACACATACACATACACATACATATCCACACACACACAGTACTGAAATGATTATTGCGACTAGTTATGGATATATGTATATATATATATGAATATATATATATATATATATATATAAATATATATATATATATATATATATATATATATATATATGTACACTCTGACTGCTGGCTCGAGCCCGAGAAAACGACATATCGCCTTGAGAAGTCAAATGCAGGTGTCGTAAGGGAAGTCACCGCCGTGGCACAAGTGTAAGCGCGCCGAACCGCGGTTGATTAGGAAGGGCATCCAATTAGACAAGGGTGGCACTGCCACATAATCTCTCAATAATAAATTGAGAGAGGCCTATGTCCTGTAGTGGAATAAATGCCTGTTAAGAATATATATGTATATATATATATATATATATATATATATATATATAT
>NC_061829.1:2945215-2947715 GCF_019202785.1 Penaeus chinensis | reverse complement strand
TATTCCGTGAGTTTCCGAGTTTTGACTAAGTAGGAATTCTCTTGCTCATGGTAAACACACCTTACTTGGCACCTATAGCATTAAAGTAAACGGTTTAGCCTTAGCATAGCAGCATATAAAGGCCTGTGTGTGTGTGTGTGTGTGTGTGTGTGTGTGTGTGTGTGTGTGTGTGTCTGTGTGTGTGTGTGTGTGTGTGTGTGTGTGTGTGTGTGTGTGTGTGTGTGTGTGTGTGTGTGTGTGTGTGTGTGTGTGTGAGAGAGAGAGAGAGAGATGGAAATAAATCGTAACGTTTCGAACTCTGAAAGAATTCTCATCAGACGAATAATTAACCGAAATGGATACATGGCGAGAATTCTGACGAGATTATATAGGGACAGAGAGACAGAAAGAACAAGAGCTGAATCAGGTCTCAGGAGGAGGGTCAAGGTCAAAGAGTCTGGGGAAGTATTCACTTACTAATGACGATGTAAGGTCATCCAAACCCCATTGAAATTTAATTTTCTAATCAACGGAGCTTCTAGCATTTTTCGTTCATAAGAATTCGCTGATTTATGGATTAACATATTTTTTTCCAGTGAAAGGATGGCCTTTATTACGTAAATGAATGAAACACGCATTTGATTATCTGGGGTACTAGGGGCAGTCTTTACACGGAATAGTGTAAATACCTGGAGATGTATCAGGAGCACCGTTGGCCACATTGTGCTTCACCCATGTATTACACAGTGTGTTAGGATACGTAAAAGCAACGTCATTTTCAGCTCCTTTGAAAACATGACGTTTTTCATCGAGGGACGGATTGTACGGAATAAGTAATAGATTACTGGTACTGTCCTCTTGTGTGTTACGTTAATGAGTATAATATTTCTATTTCGAAGATGAATGTGCCTGATTTAAGAAAAAAACGAGAATATCCTTACTAGGAAAACGTTTAAAAATGACGTCGATCCTCCGATCAATGATTCGTTATTACAAATCCAATGTGCCCTAAGAATCAATGACGAGACTACTGACTTCTTAACATACAACGAGTTATTCGAGAAATAAAAATGTTCATTAGGTGGTAGACGGTAAACGAAGCGAGCAATTTACATTGAATAAAAGAACGTCGACAAATGTAATTTACCTGAATTCCCATTCTACTTGAAAATTGATAGGACGAGCGACGTTGTTAAGTCTTTGGAAAAAATGATCGAAATCTGAACAGTTCACTTGCCACACAGAAGAAAATATCATAACATAACGAAACCAAATAACCAGATACAAACATCTTCATGTATAAGTTCGCAAGAAACGGGCTTAGGCTACTTCCCATCGCGATACCGTCCATCTGCTTATAAAATTCGCCGTCTAAAGTAAAGACATTATTCGTGACTCACAAACGAATGAGATCAATAAAGCAATTGATTGGAATATAATCTTCTTATGAGATGGAGAAGTTTTCTTTCAAGAAAACCTCGCACATCGTCAAGTGGGATATTAGTCAATGGGGAATCCACATCAAAACGCACTAATTTCTTACCATGCGTCGGCAAAATGTCTTACTTTTTCCATGAAATCCATTGAATGTTTAATATGACTATCAGAGAAGGATCCCATAACAGGAGATAAAACGCTCGTGAGCCAAGAGTTACAAGACGAAATAATAGGCCTTAAAGGAATGCCCTGTTTGTGAGTTTTAGGAAGGCCATAAAATGCGAAAGAGATGGGTTTGCCGTTCTGAAACGATCAGATACATTTTTATTTTTTTTAATGAGGTCAAGGCATTTAGCAGCAACAAGTCAAAGGTGTTTACGAAATGATTCAGTGAACGCTTGAATTTACGTTAAGTTGTCGTACAACAGGGAATTAGTTTTGTGTATGTAATCAGATTATCAAGGATAACATTATTATCTTGTCGGCTTTGGTAACTGAAATGCTAGATTGCGTTTGAGTGATAGGATGGCCCAAAAATAACGTTGGGGTAAGCCCTTGAGATCGTAAAATAAATCAAGAATCGGATTTAATATGACACTTTAACGGTAGCTTAGATCTTTAATCGAAGATTTGATTTCGAAATCAAAGAGCACGGGGTTCGGTAGCAAACGATAAATTGAATCCTAAATTCGGTTTCATAACGTGATAGGGAACAAGACGAGTCAGTGAGCGAAAATCTACAACACGCGGTACAGGGGCAAAGACTATTCAGTTTATTGCGGAGGGATCTTTGATGGCGTTCGCTTTCGAGAGATCTACGCGCTGCAATGGCTAAAGGATCGTCAACAAACTGAGCTGGAGGGACTTCTCTAAACGTTCAAAGTGCCTTACGAACTTTAAGAAACGCATCATCGACATCTAATTTAGCGCAATGAATGTTGTCGTACAAACGAAAACGCTCACAACTAGAATAGGGAATCCCTTATCTAGAACTGTCAAAATACTGGCTAGAAGAAGGGGGACTTACTTGCTCGTGTAAGCAGTCTTACAGAAACTTGACCTGGCTCTTCCTCCTCCTAGAGTA
>NC_061829.1:2935215-2937715 GCF_019202785.1 Penaeus chinensis | reverse complement strand
TGCCATATCTGTTACCACTGTATATGGCAATGATTTCATCCATGATAGTAAACAATAATAAGAGATAATAATGATCATAATAAAGTTAATACTTATATTAACAAAAATATCAATGAGAAGATAATGAGGTCCATGATCTTCAGTATAGATAACGACAATCTACATATCTATATATCACGATGTAATCGAATATCAATTATGCGAAAAAATGTAAACTTATGAAAGACCACCTTTCAATGTTTAAAGAAGACAGAGAAATAAATAAAACAACATTATGGAGAGACAGATCATCGAAAATATATTAGAAGGAAAATCATACTCTCAGAACGACTTGTAACTTCTCTCCGTTAAAGCTGTAGCTCCAGACCCCGGCGTTTCAGTACAAGAGGGGTTACGCGATGTCGAAAACGTTTAGACTGGTTTATTTCGTTGGGATTCGGTTCAATGTATATACTGTATGAAAACACACACACTTGTACACACACACACACACACACACACACACACACACACACACACACATATATATTGTTACATCTCGACATTGTTCCATCTTCACCCAGACATTAATAGAATATGTCAAGTTCAGCCCATGGATTCATTATGTCAGATGGAAGACTCTGAAATGATAGCATCTGTTAACATAGATAATTCGTGTTTGACCACACTCCTCTGACTAACATCTGATAGGATAGGTGTATTCATTAATAATTGAATAACCTCGTAATTTCGCACTTGAACATGTGTTCTCGATGGTTGAGAAGCCATTCATTACTTGAAGGAATTTAATCTAAAAAAAATGAAGAAAAAATCTTCAACGTTTCTTATTCACCCAAAATAAACTTTTCAAATTGTAATTAACTCTATCAATACAAATTCTCATGCACATACATCAAATGAAACATTTTTCCTAATTTATCGATATATGATTTCGTATTTCATTTTAGCTCGTAACAGGATTTCAGTGACTTCCACAATTATGTAAAAATAAGAAAGCTAACTAAATGGTAAATGATAAGCATATCAGATGCCAATTATATTGTGTAAAATGTCGTTCCAGGAAATGAATTTGAGACTGTAATGCACTACCGAAACTATTAATGCAATTTCTAAACAAAAAAGCAAAAAAAAAAAAAATAAGGGAAGGGCGATAATTGTAACAATATGTGTGTGTGTATATCTATATGTATATAACTATATATATATATATATATATATATATATATATATATATATATATATGAATATATCATTATTATTATTATTATTATTCCAACAGGAATATTAACTTAATTATTATGACGAGGATAATGATAAGAGTAATTGTTGTGATATAATACAAACAATAATAATAATAATAGTAATGATAATAATATCAATAATAATAATGATAATAATGATAATAATAATAATAATAATAATAATAATAATAATAATAATAATAATAATAATAATAATAATAATGATAACAATGATAATGATAATAATAGTAATAATAATAATAATAATAATAATAATAATAACAATTATAAAGATGGTAATATAATAATAATGATGATGATGATAATTTTGCCAATGCTAATATAAATGATAATGACGATTACGAATATGATGATGATGATGATGATGATGTTGATAATGATGATGATGATGATGTTGATGTTGATGTTGATGTTGATGTTGATGTTGATGTTGATGATGATGATGATGATGATGATGATTATGATGATAACATTAATTATATATCCCTTTTCTACAAAAGGACAGCCATATTCAATTATTTCAGCCATACTCATTTATTCCATATTACGTATTCACCATGTATTTAAATAAAATACACAGAAGAGCACCATTTAAGTCAACTGCTGTATATACATTTGTCATTAACTAAAGTTTATAAGGGAAGCTAATGTTTGTACACAAATTAAACCCGCTGTTCTGTGAAACAAACAGCTTTGAACATGCGTAAATCAACAGTAACGTGAACGATATGAATGTACACACGCGTCAGTTTTACCAGAACATCGGTGCTTCATCTAAATGGAAAGTCGTGAAAAACAGTTAACGGAAGTGACTCAATGAAAATGAGAAACAGTTTTGTGTGAAAGGCAATTTTCTATTTCCTGTGGTTTCTATATTGCTTAACACATGTATTATGGTTTTGTAAAACACACGCTCATACAGATAGCGCGACACACACACACACACACACACACACACATACATACATATATATATATATATATATATATATATATATATATATATATGAATATATGTATGTATGTATGTATGTATGTATGTATATATATATATATATATATATATATATATGTATGTATGTATATATGTATGCATATACGTGTATATATATATATATATATATATATATGTATATATGTGTATATATATGTATATAAATATATATATATATATATGTATATATGTGTGTGTGTGTGTATGTGTGTGTATAAATGCATGTATGTATACACATGTGTAT
>NC_061829.1:2920215-2930215 GCF_019202785.1 Penaeus chinensis | reverse complement strand
AAAAAATAGAAAGAGTTATTGATATTTACACCTGTTATTTCTCATCTAGCAATGGAGCTTCCCGCTCTTTATATTATGTTTTTTATGTCTTTATCGCTTCCCCAGTATTTAGATCTTTCTCTACGAAAGGCGACGTCGGCGATGTCGTTTGTTCAACCTCTCTGTGATGTATCCCATCTACATATCGTTCTTCTCTTCACTGTGCGGCCTGTTACCGAGAGCTGTAAGTCTGAATTTTAGCTGAATTGCTGATAGGGACATCCGAACCTACAGCAGTCTTTCGCAAGCGCCAGCACGAGGGCGGTCGTTCAGGGTAACCTTCTCTTCACACCTAATTCACCTGTATACCATCAACCGGGAGATACTCGGCCCTCTGGCTATTTCGCCGAGAGAGAAATTACTTTCCCAGTGATGAGACTTCTATTTGCAATTTGCCCGGCGTCCATCCTGAAAAAGGTGTCAGCGTGACGGCCTCGTTTTCACCTCCTACCTTCACAGTCGTGTTTGTTTGTTTTTCTAAATGATTCCTCTTTCTGGAAACTAGTAAAACGTTTAGAAAACTTTTCAAGCGCCGAGGAATGAATATTTCTATCATAAAGATATCAAGATAATGAATCAAAACTTTGATTTTGCAGTAAAATTTGGTAAGCTGAGTATACTATATACAGACGTGCACTGACAAGTAGAATGGAAATAAACACTGTATAAATGACAGAGAGCAAAATGAAATTTCTAGAGAATCCCTTTTCATGAGAATTACCTTTTTTTTTCTTTCTTTTTTTTCTTACGTGTACATATCAAACAGAACGTATATTGGAAGTCAGCTCTTAAATACTTGAAATTCACGCTTCTTGGAACCACCTACCTTGTAGTTCTTCGAGATGAACCAAACAAATACATTTTCTCGCTCAGCTGTTCGAATATGGATGCTTCTCCTCACAGAATTGCAAGACTTACGTGAATAATAATAGCGAAAACTATGACCAGATTTTAGTGCAAAATAAAAGGCATTCAGAATTACCAAAACGAATTATACATCCTGTAATTCATCAGTATTCCCTTGTATAATGAAAAATGTAATGTAAAAAGAAATCGATTAGCCACTTGGTGCAACTACGGGAAGCATTTGCAAAAAAAAAAAAAAAAAAAAAACTCGGCTATTTGCGGGGATTTTCATTTGATTTTGTTGCCGTACATAGATGTTTTAAACATGGAACGTTTATATGTTTCAAGAAATATGCAGCTATGATTGATACATTGTTGAAGGACGGGGGAAATGCCGCCCCCTTTCCATAGATATTGCAACTTCGACAAACCAACAATCCCAATTGTAAAATATCCCAACATAACTGCTGCTACATGTTTTCTTACACATGCAATTGCTTATTCATGTATGTGCAGTACAGTGCTACGAAAGATGTATGAGCATTACTATCGACATATCCAACCTGACGGAACATGATTAAGGTAAATAAACAAAATCACACTCTATATTAGAAACTATTTATCTATGGATATATAAATCCAATTCACTTCAGATTACAATGGATTCTCTAACCATTTAGACTAGTATTAATTCCTTTCCAAACCATCTGTCATATCTTGGGGGATAATTTTTGTATATGATCTCAATAAAGGATTCTAACTACTAGAATTCCCCCTTTAGGCAATACACTAAAGCTGTTTTTAGCCGGAATTTTAAAAGTGAATTTGGAATGGCGTTTACGAAATTATTTGCAGAATTATTTTAACGCACAATATCTATGGAGGTTTTGCTTCAAGGAGACGGAAACAAACAGCCTCCTTTTATCAGTTTTGCTCTTAACTGCCCATTTGTGCTGTCCCTTCGGCCAATATTGACTTACAAAACTCTATAGTGTGGTCTAGAATGATTCCTCCTGCAGCGCGTTGCTAACTAATTAATATCCTCATTATGCCAAGTATTGAGGGAAATCTAAGGTTTAGGTTATATTGATACTATTATTAACGGTTACTCTTTCAATGTATTCGTT
Source organism: Penaeus chinensis (assembly GCF_019202785.1). NCBI lineage: Eukaryota > Metazoa > Arthropoda > Malacostraca > Decapoda > Penaeidae > Penaeus > Penaeus chinensis. The sequence continues at coordinate 2,928,203 of NC_061829.1, read as the reverse complement.
TTTTACCTTTTTTGTTTTAATTCATTTAGAATATTTCTAATTCTCATGCTAAAACATATGATACTCAATGATGGTGCTTGTGCATGTTAGTGTCTGTGGAAACCAACAACATAGCCAGAGAAAACAAAGGCTTGTGTCACTGAATTTTGAAACGTTTGTCTCTTCCCTCCTGTGAAACCCACCGATAGATGGCTCTTATCGTAAAACTGAAGGTGAATTGTCGTTATCAAGGCGAGACTTCGGCAGACTTCACCTGACTTCTAAAATAGAATATGGATAATAAGCTCCCATGGCCTCAGTTATAAGCAAAGTAGATGGGACTAGATCATCGATAGCGTCCTCTAAAATTCCCCAGACTAGGAACCAACAGCTCGCATCGTGATAGGTCAGAGTGGGAACCTTGAAGCAGAGGAAAAGGACATGTAGGTGTTGATTAATGCAGTGTGCGTGTCGTCCTTCAGAGGAAACAAGCAGCTTTTTCAACAAGGCAGTGGCCATGTGTCTGGTCTAATCGGGTTATACACTAAAACAACAATTTAAAATAGACACAAGGCATCTTTCTATGTAGCTATATATCCAGTGATATTTACCTAAGTATATTTTTTTACCATATTTTTTTGTAACAAACTAATTCAATCTTCAGAGGGTTTTTGTTGTTGTTGTTGTTTCAGAGAAAAAATCATTCTTAACTTATTTACAAATGTTTATTTTTGAAAATGATGGCTTTACAATATATCACAAAGTTTTCCTCGTGTCACGGAATATATTTTGAACTAAGTCTATTTACAAATTCCTTTGAGATTCATCTTTTGATCTAACTCAAAAACTTTTTGTTTCCTTAATCTCTTTTGATGTATGATTCATATCATTATCACACGACAACCGAAGCAGGATTTTCAGTTGGTAGGCCTTCATACATAGTGTTTATATGGTGCAATATTCAGCATAAAACGTAATTATACTTAATTTATGTTTTCTCATTCTGAAAAAAAAAACACATGCGAAAATATAACTAATTCGAAAAACAGTGATATTTTTTACATGAAAAATCTTGTGTAGAAGCTTTCAAAAAGCGAAGGAGCTTAATTCATATATCTTCCAACAAATAAAACACAGGCCAGAAAACCTGAAGTTAAGTTTATACAGCACATGAAAGTAAATACAGCAAGACATCAGAAACATAGGATAATTTCACATAAAAATAAAAACAACAAATTACTCATGGATAAAAATCTGATTGAGAATTCTTAAAACAAAAAAAGGAGATTTTGGTACAAATAAAGATAATATTTATCAGACAAAAGCGCTTCACAGCAAATCCCTTAGTAAAGACAAGGCTTATCGTTGCCGTGACAAGTGACATTTAACCATTGATATCCAGGCCATTCGGGGAGAGCCTTGTGTAATACAGCTCAGACGCGTTTTTAAGAGATTATGTACTGCGGGCTGGATCAATGTGTGTAAAAGGCTGTTACAAACTGAAGTTTCATCATAGATCCCGGGAATTATCCGTTCAATTCGTATTTTTCATATATGATTCAAGATTTCATACAATCAAACATTAAATACACTCACACACACACACAAACACACACTCATATGTATATGTATATGTGTGTATATATATATATATATATATATATATATATATATATATATTTAAAACACATATATATGTGTCTATGTGTGTGTGTCTATATATATAGATAAATATGTGTATATAAACATATATATGATGTGAATATAAGTATATAATTTTATATATGTATATAAAATATTTACATATATATATATATATATATATATATATATATATATATATATATATATATATATATATATATACATTTATATGTACATATACACACACATGTATATGGTGTGAATATTATGTTTGACTGTTCCGTAATAATGAGTAAGTGAATGTCTCTTTCTTTCGTTCTCTCTTACTCCCTTTTCCTTTCTTTCACACAAACACACACACACACACACACACACACACACACACACACACACACACACACACATATATATATATATATATATATGTGTGTGTGTGTGTGTGTGTGTGTGTGTGTGTGTGTGTGTGTGTGTGTGTGTGTGTGTATGTATGTGTGTATAAATATATATATATATATATATATATATATATATATATATATATATATATGTACATACACACACACGTATGTATATAATATAAGTCGTTCTTACAGTTTTTTTTTCTTTTTTCTTTTTTTCTTTTTTTGTTATGTTCCACTGACTTCACACTGAATTCCCATCAAGTAAAGTCAACGCTCTCTGAGATCGACGGTCAGTCCAACTTCAAATGATAAATATTCTCAACACAGTTCTCCGATTTCTTCAGCAATAAACCAAGTTAGCAAAGTTTGGAAACAGAGGATAAACAAATCAGAGAGTCTCAAAGCGTGTCCGATATTTTGCGAGAGACATTGAACTTTTCGTTAGAATTCTACTGCGAGCGTCATATTTCATCTGTCTGTGAGATTAACCAGATAGTATAACTTTTCTCTACAGTATAACACTATTTCAATTATGTCAGTAAAGTCTTAATAACTCAGAACTGGAAAGTTTATGTCAGATTAAGCCTAAGAAACTCACTAAATTAATTTATAATTAATATATATCACTACAGTCCTAGTCCTATACATCAAAAGGTACAGGAAAGCAGATAATCAGTTCAATAACAGCGAACTACCCAGAGCCAGTTAAGCAATTAATTACTCTTAATTAAACGCTTAAAAATATTCACAGATTTATCAAAATGTCATTTTGGCTTGCCTAGGAAGCACTTATTTCATATAGCACATTCTTTTCCAAAATATATGAAGTATAACAAGGTGTGTCCTTGTCTGGATGATTGCATTTCCATCAATAAAGAATATGTGTTTAAACCATACATATTAAAATGTGTTTAGGGTTTCATTTTAAAGATTCCTTTTGACGGTAACGCATATTTTAATACGCAACTCGCTTTTTCAGTTTCAAATTATCCAAAAAGCTCACAGGCTTTTAATTTTCTGGTAATAAATTATTTATTTTTCATTAGAAAGGTAACGTTTGTACATTTGCTGTATTTACTGCTGATGAGTTAAACATTAACCATGAATTATCTATCAGTGCAAACACGCAAATTCACATATCCCAGCACACACACACACACACACACACACACACACACACATACGCACACACACACACACACACACACACACACACACACACACACACACACACACACACACACACACACACACACGCACACACACATACGCACACACACACACACACATACGCACACACACATACGCACAGACACACACACACACACACACACACACACACACACACACACACACACGCACACACACATACGCACACACACACACACACATACGCACACACACATACGCACAGACACACACACACACACACACACACACACACACACACACACACACATATACATTACAGTTATCCACAGAGAGTATCACTAAACCAGGTTTTTCCACAATCTCCGCGAGGACGTATATACAGTGCCAGGTGCTTTAATGTTTTCATACAAGACGGAATATAAGCAACAGTACAATAACATATTCCCTGCCCTATCCTCCTACTGCACCAATCATACAGAGTAGTAAATACGGACTAGACATGTTAAAGGACATGTGAGTTTGTAAAAAACATTAACTCCTTGCAGTTTGAAACAATTGCCTGAAGTAAAGTACTGTCATAGTGGTCAATTATATGCTGGTAACTTTCCAAAATCTCTTTCGCTCCCTATGTGTGTATGTATATATATATATATATATATATATATATATATATATATATATATATATATATATATGTATATATATATATATATATATATATATATATATATATATGTATATATATATATATATATATATATATATATATATATATATGTATATATACACACACACTTATATATATATATATATATATATATATATATATATATATATATATGTATGTAAGTATCTATGTATATATATACATATAGACAGATACATACATACATATATACACATATATTTTTTTATCTTCGTTATTTCCTTTTATATTTCTTTCTTTTTTTCTGATACAAGTAAAATGAATGTATTATAATTAAGTCATAACTTTTCCCATGCACACACATTAATATTTAAGAACCCCTAAACATAAGGATATGAATGTACACGCAGAAATATACTTCCTGTTTTGCATTTACGTATTTACGAACATAATGCTTTAAGATAAATATAGACAAAAAACAAATATAGAGAATTACAAAAACAAAAACAACAAAATATCTACAACGCGTAAAGGCATAATAAATATTCACGCACCCTAAGCATTACAAACACACACATACAAACAAGCACACGAACAACTCTTCCCCATTTATAGTAGTCCGTCCATTTTACGGTTGTATAGTTAATTCAGCAAATCTTCTCACACATGCTGCTGGCCTAAAAGGATTATATCTTTTGCTCCATGAACCAGACCCGATACATCGACCTGACCAGAGAGCTTGGGTCACTGGGCAGGAGGTAGAGGGGGGGGGGGGTGGCAGCGTTTTCAATATTGAAACTGTTGCCACTACTGTTGTCGTTATTATTGGTGTTTTTATATTGATTCTGATAAGATTAACAGTTAAAATATTGATAATGATGATAGTTATGATTATAATATAAATAATGATGGTAATGATACTAAATATGATAATGATGATGATCATCATCATCATGATAATGATAACAGCATTAATAATAATAATAATGATAATGATAATAATAATGATCATGACAATAATACTAACAATAATAAAAATATTACCAGCAATAATAATGATAATAATAAGAGTGATAATATAAACAATAGTAATAATGATAATAATAATAATAATATCAATAATAATGATAACAACAATAATAATTATGATAATAATAATACTTATGGTAACAACAAAAACAACAAGAAAATAACAATAATGATAATAATGATAATAAGAAAATGATGATAATGATAATAGTACTACTACTCCTAATAATAATTCTGACAACAACAACAACAAACAAACGCAACAACAATAATGATAATAATAATAATGATAATAATAATAATAATGATAATAATAATAATGATAATAATAATAATAATAATAATAATAATAGAAATAAAAAATAATAATAATTACAATAATAACAATGATAATAACAGTGGTAATAGTAATCAATATTATTATGTTACAACAACAATAACAACAAGAACAGCAACAATAATAATAATAACAATAATAGTAATACTGATAATGATAATAATGATAATAATAATGATAATGATAATGATAATGATAATGATAATGATAATGATAATGATAATAGTAATGAAAAAAATAATAATAATGATAATAATAATAATAATAGAATAATAGTAATAATACTAATATTAATACTGTTACTAATAATATCATTAATGGTAACAATAATAGTAATGATAGTAATTATAATCGTAATGACAATAATAAATATAAATCGTTTTGTTAATGTTAATGGTAAACCAGCATAAAAAAAAACATATTAACATTTTCAATATCCTTGCACTTATTGCAATAATACTTGAGGAAAAACTGTAAAAAATATAAAAGAAAGTAAAAAATAATATATACTCGTACAGCAGTAAGTTATACATATTCACAACAGAAAATATTGTTTACATATGATTTTATATTTTACGAAGTGCATTGTCATCATAATTCCGTTTGGATCTTACAAAATAAACAAATGCTCAAAATTAGAATATTATAGGAAAGTGCCTGGATGATAAAACAGATTAATTATTTTGTCTGACATCAAAGATTTACAAATAAAATAATTTTTCCATGATAATCACCTTTGTGATATTTTATGGTAATGATAATTATATTTTTATCATCTCTGTTGCTGTTGATGTTGTTGTTAATATTTGCATTATCATGTATTCTCTTCATCAACGATTTATTTTATTGGAATTATGTTTCATTATTATAATCATTGTTATTAACAGTATTAGTGCTATTATCATTCTGAATATTGTAATTGCTGTTATTGTCTTAGTTATTTTTTTCATTATATTTATAACTATTTTTATTATCATTACTACTAATGATACTGCTACTACTAGTACTACTACTACTATTATTATTATTATTATTATTATTTTATTATTATTGTTATTATTATTATTATTATTATTATCATTATTATTATTGTCATTATCATTATTTTTGTTAATACTATTACTATTATTATCAATATTGTTGTTATCATTATTATTAATATCATAATCCTTATTACTATCACCTTGATTGTAGTTTTATTGTTAGCAGCAGTAGTAGTTTGTGTATCATTATTATTGCTCTTATTTTTTTTTTTTTTTTTTTTTATCATCATTAACATTAACAGTGCCGCAGATTATTCATGTTAGTGATATAGTTGGGGATGTCGTTAGAGTAATATCATTATTCCTACTTGAAGAATGTTTTAACCCATCACCCAAGTAGCATTCTTCATCCTTACCAAACAATAAAACAGACACGTAATTCGAATGTAAAAACTTACTACACGTTAAACATTCGTATTGCCAGTTACTGAAAAAACGAGCAACCAATCCTGAACTAAACATATATCAGAATGTCCTGCAATTCTAGGCTAGTGCGTGTGTGTGAGGAAATCGCATCAGACAACAGGAAACACTTAGGATTTCATCTCCATACAGTCAACTTGGGTACAGAACTCTTAACTTGGAGACGAACAAACATCAGCATTTATTTTCAAAAAGGGGTCTGTTGATTCCCGGCAAACATGGATTCTCGGCTAAAGATTTGTTCTGAAAGGCGTCCTGGTATCCTGAGAAAGCATTGATTTTAAGAGGAAAAGGGAAGGGAAGGAGATTGGGGATTTATAAACCAAATCTGTCTTAGGACAACACAAGAGTAAGAGCTTTCGGCAATGGATTTTTTTAGCGTTTGAAAATCAGAGCAATGACAAATATTAATTCCATTTTACAATGCGTGCGTGTGTGTGTGTGTATGTGTGTACACAAACACATACAAGCACGCACACACACACACACACACACACACACACACACACACACACACACACACACACACACACACACAGTGCTAGTGTGTTTGTGCAAACACACACATACGCAAACACACACACACAGACACACACACATATATATATATATATATATATATATATATATATATATATATATATATATAGTTCTGTGTGTGTGTGTGCGAGTGAAAGTGCTAGTGCGAGTGTGTTTATATATATATATATATATATATATATATATATATACAAGTAATTGACTTCCTGACCGCCCCCCCCCCCCCCCCAATCTATGTGCTCTTGCATGTCGTACCGTGACGCACCCCCCCCCCCCCCATTCCCCCCATTCGAGTAGGTACGCCAGCGCGGATTCTGAATTCAGGGCGACTAATGGTATTCAGTTTCTAAGGACAATGAGAAACTAATCTTGATAATTGGTTATTTCTTGATTAATGTATCGCATTTCTTAATTATGAGATACCAATTAACGGTGCTCCAGAAAAATGTCCAGAGAAGTAATATAATCATGAATACGCTTCCGGGAGCATAGTGGGCAAGGCACCCTGCTGCTGCCTCGGTCTTCTCGCTCTCTCTCTCTCATACTCTCGCTTCTCTCTCTCTCTCTCTTTCTCATACTCTCGCTTCTCTCTCTCTCATACTCTCGCTTCTCTCTCTCTCTCTCTCTCTCTCTCTCTCTCTCTCTTTCTCATACTCTCGCTTCTCTCTCTCTCTCTCTCTATCTCTCTCTCTCTCTCTCTCTCTCTCTCTCTCTCTCTCTGTCTCTCTCTCTCTTTCTCATACTCTCGCTTCTCTCTCTCTCTCTCTCTCTCTCTCTCTCTCTCTCTCTCTCTC
>NC_061829.1:2910215-2915215 GCF_019202785.1 Penaeus chinensis | reverse complement strand
TAACTGTTAGATTTTCCTCTTAAAACTGGAATAGCACTTGATGTGGGGGGGGGGGGGGGGGGGTAGGTAATTTAGATCATCGTTTTGATTTCAATTAACAGATGAACAAGGTTTCCACATAGTCAGATACTAGTGGTTTTATTTTTCTGACATTTGTTGATGTCATCGGCTGTGATGTATGAATTAAACCTTTGTGAATATCCGATCCAATGAACGAGGCATTCCCTATGACCTGCTCCGTTCAGACGTGATGACAAACTCTTATACAGATAGTGGGGTGGTAATTCCACCGGCAGATCCTCGAGATAATAACCTAATTGATGCGACAGGGTAATTTTAAATAATTTCAATCAATCCCGGTCAATGCATTGCCACTTGAAAATCTACTTCGTTTCGTTTTTTATATCTCTTGCGATTCGAGAACTTGAAGAAGGGCTGCGAACTGCATCACTTACCTAAATAGTCTGATCATTAACACACTTGTGAGTGTTTTCATAGATTAGCAAAGACTGAGCGTATATCCTACGACAGAGCTGATGCCAATGAGATGTCTTGAATTGTTTATTATCTGCTAGAGGAGTTACACCTTTTAAAGCTGAGTGGCATTCGATTATATGCCGTTGCTAAATCAGTCTGTGTATCTTGGTGTAATTTTTATAATAAGATACTTATAGATTTGTTCCATAAGGGTTGCAATATGTCTTTCAGCACTACTTGCTTTTATGTCTCTTGGATATGTAGTGTACCATTTATATAATGATCCAGGAGAAGAGCATTAACTGATTTATTTACAAGTTCAGCGTCTGCATCTGTAAAGAGTCTATTTGTACCTTTGACTTCCAACAATTTTCTTCAGTCTTGTCTTTACGCCTCAGTGTCCGTACCTAAACGTAACCACTAAACAACACAAAATAGTACATGTCTAACTCCGTTGTTTTACTTCGGCAGATGTCTCATATCAGCTAAATTGCATGTTAATATCTTGTGAGGTCTTTATCGGCGCATAATTTTTTGCGCGTGTTTGTGAAAAGAGTATATGTGAGAGAATTTCCGATAATTTTACCTATCTGTTGAAGTAATATTCGGTGTCTGTTTTGCAAAGCAGATTGCTCTTGCTCTCGTTCACGGCCACTGATACACAATTTCATAAGGGTAATATTCTCGAAGGATATTACTTCGAAACTGAATTTTCGTAGATATTTTTACACCCGAGACTAACGAACAAATCGTGCTGTCTAGACAAAGCAATCCTTTTACACAGTTCTACGAACCTCTTCTCTTCCCCCATCTCGAATATTAATACCAGTTTGACCTAGATTTCTGTTTGAACAAAATGAAGTATGAAACAGACAACAATATATTCCTGTTCATAAATACTTTTTTGTACCAATAGAAAAGAAGATATGTTTCATGCCTCCCTTGGTAAATGTATTGCTTACTATGTTACTGTTTACTGATTCTATAAAAAAAAAAAGTCATTTAGTATCAATAAGTCTTGTTTTATAATCAGAAGGATCTACAATATACTTACATAGAGTTCTTTTTTCAGACAGAAATTTCTCTTTCTCAAGGGGGTGATGCTGACATCCGCTTATGATTATACTATCAAACCGTTTTTGATAATATATGACTATCCGAGAGGTAAGATGTTTTTTTTTTTGTTTTTTGTTTTTTTTTCTGGGGTTGGTGACACTAGTGATCACCATTCGTGCAGGGATAGCAAATAAATTAAGGTTCTTTATGGAAACAAGCGCAATCACGGTGTTGCGTCTTGATTAAAGGTTTAAGGAATACTGCTAGGCAAATCCATGATTTTATTATTTTTACATTTATACATATAATACACAAATACTACAGAACAAATACATGATCGCATTATATGTGTGTGTGCGTGCGTGTGTGTGTGTGTGTGTGTATGTGTGTGTGTGTATGTGTGTGTGTGTGTGTGTGTGTGTGTGTGTGTGTGTGTGTGTGTGTGTGTGTGTGCGCGTGTGTGTTCATATACTACACAAATGCTACAAGACAAATACACAGTTATATCATATACACATGTATTCATACTGTTTATGCAGACTCTGCTTGTCATATTTGCCCATATCTAATTGCACTGACAAGTTTCCGTCATTTTCATTATCTCTACCTCCTCCTCTTATTTTTCTTTTTCTTTTTCTTTATCATTTTCATTTTCATTTTCATTTTCATTTTCATTTTCATTTTCATTTTCATTTTCATTTTCATTTTCATTTTCATTTTCATTTTCATTTTCATTTTCTTTTTTTCTTTTTCTTTTTCTTTTTCTTTTTATTTTTATTTTTATTTTTCTTCTTTTTTCTTTTTCTTTTTCTTTTTTCTTTTTCTTTTTCTTTTTCTTATTCTTCTTCTTCTTCTGCACAAGAAGAACTTGCGATGGTTTATCTGGATGGTCATACGCCAGCAAATCATTAGGCATCTTATGCATAACCCAGAATGCTAACATAATTAACCATATCAAGCGCATATTTCTTTCTGAGAACATTAGCTAACAAACCAATATCTAATTGTAAATAAATTTCCATGTAATCTCCCAGTATGTCTGACACCCCGCTTCATCCCATACCTGCTTATTGTCCGACCTGTGAATGAGCTATAAAAATCATCTAGAGAGGGAAGGAATGTTTCCCGAATTCTGTCCATCCCATCGACATAGTCATGAGGAAAGACTTGCTTACCTATTAGCAACAATTCTTGGGCTTTGGATGGTAAATGCTGAATAAGGTGTTTGCTAGTGATTGTTCATTATCTATGTGAGTTTTATCCAGCGAACGTAAGCTTGCGCTCATAAAGTCACAGCTGTCAGAGTTAAATTCCAACCCATTTCACATGTATTTTGATATTACAATCCAGCTTCATTTCCTCATATGATTATTAGCTATATACGAGGTGTTTTAATAAATAATGATTTGAAGCTTACACCGAAGTATGCTTCCAAGTAATGATGATGTAGCTCTTTTGAAAGAGATTTCGTCTTCGACGCTCAAGTGTTATAGATGGACTAATTAGTACTATAATTAGTTGCACTGATAAGTTTGTTTTTTATTTAAATGATACTCGTTTATTATATATATATTTTTCATTTCGGTATTCCTGATATCATTTAAGTATATAATAGGTGTTGAGCTGACCTGGCATAATACTAGCAACTAGTAAAAGGTTTCGGTATCCGAATCGACCTATGTTCCGGTAGCTGACTCGAGCTCACTCCTTGGCTGACTCCGACCGCTCCGCACCTGGCTTTCAGTCAGCCACTCCCCCATATTGTACAGCTCGAGTTTTGCGTTCTTTGCCCATGGTCACTCTAGGCTAAGTATTTTATATTGATGTATTTTATACATTCTAGGATGTTTAGGTTAGGAGTAAGATTGTGTTTTGTTTTTCTAATCTATATATAATAATGTATTATTAATGTACATAAAAGAAATAGTGAATATAGTTACTTTGATCATCCATGTGTTTTCCTTTTACCCGGACGAAAGTTTGAACTTGCTCTGGGCACCAGATAATACCCTTGACTTTAAATGTGCCATAACGTCAAGTGCAAGACATGATATGGCAATGTTCGATAAGTAACCCTAGCACTTAATGACTCAGCAAAGTTAGTTGCCGTGATACTACCTCTATGATTTAGTATTAAAGAGCCTCAAAATCATAAATGTGAAAGGCTATACAGATTTGCCAATTCTTAAATGCCATTTGGCTCCTGGGAGGTAGGTATGTGATTGAGGGATTGAAAATGCAGTGAGGCACTTGCAACAAAAATGTTTACTTGTACTTCGTCTTCGCCGAGATAAAGTACGTACTTCCTCATCGCTTGAGAAGACGATCCACGTATATTTCCTCTAAATCAAACTCGCTTCCCTCTTCTGTGGTCAATTTATCATTTGTTGCCACTGTTTTCGCTCCAACAAATAATTGTTTTTGCAATCTGAATCACTGCTAAGGGTCATATCCTTTTGCAGGTATCAAACTTCACCGCTGTCAACCTCAGTTTTGCTCAAGATAATTGTGAGACAACATTGTTTTTTTAGGGCTTGTGGAGGCTCGTATGACTTACGTCTAAACTGCACTAATATATCTTAGAAATAACTAATATCTTGCATTAGATAAGTGTAGGGGGGGGGGGGGGGGTTACCTGAGCAGCTTTGGGAAAAGTGAAATGCAGGGTCACACTCGCATCGTTCAGGTATTCACTGGTCACTCTATATGGAGGATTATCATCATCACTTTAAGCATTGTCTTCAGGTTCACTGTCTGTTCCCTATTTTTTGGCCGGCTCTGGCTTGCGAATACTTCCATGTCTTTTGCTAGCCCGGAGCGCTGCGGAGGGCCCCTCCCCTTGACTGCTTGGATTCCTCTGGAAAATTGTCCTGCACCGTCTAATATGAATTCAAGATGGGGTATTAGGATTGTAATTTATTTCTTTCATCAATACTTTGTGTTAACACGATGAATCTTAGTAGTTTCCCTCTCGGTTCTGCCATGAAGCGAAATATTTTTCATCTCAGCAGTTACATAAACACAGCATATTTCATACCCCCCCTGAAAAATAAATAAAATAAATAAATAAGACAAAGAAAAATAAATGAATAAATAAATAATAGTAATAATTAATTACTTACCATATTGACAGAGCTTTCGGTGTTGATACATCGACCTTGCTGAAATATAGTGACCACAAACATATACACTATATACATACATGTGGCCGTTTGTCGGATTTCTAGCTTCTACATAGCTAACACTATTGTACTCCTGCCATATCTGGCTGGTGCGTGAATATACAGACTATGATATACTTAGTTGCTATTACTGTTATATAATCTCCTGTCACGACCCCCCAGGAAGCCGTGTAACAGGAGAGGGAGGAGGGAGGGGGGAGGGGGGATACCCACTGTACCCCAAAATCGTGGAAATCATTGGTTCCTTACATTTGTTAGTGTTTCTCCTGACAAAATTATAATAAT
>NC_061829.1:2825215-2832715 GCF_019202785.1 Penaeus chinensis | reverse complement strand
TTTTATTCCTTAAAGGTCGAGTTTGGTGCATGTACCTTTTTATTTTGTTCAAACCCACTTCATTACAAAATAAAGAGTGTCAGGCAGACCTTTGGTGTAGTCACTACCCTTTCCCGACAGTCATCCTGCAGTATCCCAGCGGGGAGAAAAACCTGCGATGCCAATGTTTAACAACGTCATATGATGGAGCATTCTCCCCATAAGTTGTTTTCGTTTCTCTTGTGGTGTGCGACCATTCAAGTATGAAAGTCTGATCACTGCTCGATACTCCACTGGTGCCATTTTCCCATTGATGTGACAGAAAACATTTATGAATTGAAAATCATTACATGACCTTTAAAGATGTGTTTCCTAGGATAAGCGGAAATGGGTCAGGGAAAATCTTTTGTGACCGCCACTCGTACATATGTGTGTGTGTGTGTGTGTGTGTGTGTGTGTGTGTGTGTGTGTGTGTGTGTGTGTGTGTGTGTGTGTGTGTGTGTGTGTGTGTGTGTGTGTGTGTGTGTGTGTGTGTGTGTGTGTGTGTGTGTGTGTGTGTGCGTCTGTGTCTGTTCATGAATATGGTTATTATACCCATTCGTTCTTCATAACCCTCTCGCCGAGTAACCGATTTCATAAAATTTCATAAAAATCTAAACATACTGAGTAAAATTGCCACGATCAGATGGAACCAAAATTATTTATACGTAATTAGCGATGAGTGCTCATTTTAATCCATTAGCGCCTGGTTTACTAAATGATCTCAAATATTTAAGGGTCATCAAATCATGTGTTGAAATGCAATATATCACGTGCCGAAAAAAAAGTTAAAAAAGAAAAGAAAAAAAAAAAAGAGAGAGAGAGAGAGAGAGAGTGAGAGAGAGAGATAGAGAGAGAGAGAGAGAGAGAGAGAGAGAGAGAGAGAGAGAGAGCAATGTTGAATCACTAATCTATCTGTAAATAAGTTGGACTTTTCTTTTGTTAATTAGCAATGCATTAAGAATAGTCTTTGACAGAAGAAAATATCTGAAATGGGCATACATAGTATTACTGATAAGAAAATGCTCTGTGCGTGTTTTCAGAATTACTGTAACGTTTCATAAATAAACTGAAAAACAGGCGTTATATATCTTGAATAAATATATATTTATTATAAAATAAGTGATAAACAACAACAACGATATTGTTTTTGTTTTTGATAGATTTATCTTGTTATTATCATTATGATCGTTCATTTGTGTTATCTTCCTTATTGGTACTATTATCATTATCATTATCATTGTCTCTATCATTATCATTATTATTATTATTATTATTATTATTATTATTATTATTATTATGATTATTATTATTGTTATTATTATTATTGCAATTATTATAACTAGTATTTTATATTATGATAATAATAACTATCTTATTATAATTATTATCATTACTATCATCATTATGATCATCGTCATCATGATCATCATCATGATCATCATCATCATCATCATCATCATCATATTATTATTATTATTATTATTATTATTTTATTATTATTATTATTGTTGTTGTTGTTGTTATTATTGTTGTTAATATTATCATTAGTATTACTAATATTATTACTACTGTTACCATTACAATTATTGTTGTTACTGTTGTTATTATTATTATTATTTTCATGATTGTTATTATCATTATTATGATTGTCATTATTATATTCTTCTTCTTCTTATTATTATTATCATATTATCAATCTTTATTATTATAATTATTATTATTATTATTATTATTATTATTATTATTATTATCATTATTATTATTATTATTATTATTATTATTATTATTACTATTATCATTATTATTATTATTATTATTATTATTATTATTATTATTAATATTATTATTATTATTATTACCTTTACCATTATTATTGTTGTTATTGTTATTATTATTAACATTACTATTTTTTTTATAATTTTATTATCATTGTTATTGTTATTTTTACTATCATTACTATTATGACTATTTTTAATTATATTATTTATATTAGCATTGTTATTGTTATTATCATTATACTTATCATTATTATTTATATTACTATTATTATTTTCATAATTAATTTAGTTATTACTTTTATTATTATTATTATTATTATTATTATTATTATTATTATCACTATTATCATTATTATTATTATTATTATCACTATTATTATTATTAGTATTATTATTATTAGTATTATTATTGCTATTATTACTATTATCATTATTATTATTATCATTTATCATTACTATTATTACCATTATAATTATTATTATTACCCTCATCATTATTACTATTATCATTATTATTATTATTATTATTATCAATATTATTATTATTATCATCATTATAATATTTATGATGATGATGATCATCATCATTATTATAATCAGTAGTATTATCATTATCATAACCATCCTCATTATCATGACTGTTATCATTATTATGATTATAACCGAAATTATCATTATCATCAACTTGTCATTAGTATCATTACTCATATTGCCCTTCTCTATATAACATTTCTCTATATTTCCCAACCACATTGATTAAGATTAAGTGCTTTCAAGGAAATCAATCTGCGTGTTACTGATAATCTCTCTGGTGATACCGCGGTTCGTTTGATCTTCAGGAGGATTAAAAAGATTATTGTCATTATTGCTCTTAACTCTGAACGCGTTTTACCTTTTGTGTGGGTTTGCTAATGGGTATTTGAATACAGTCATTGATGTGATTTTAACCCTTCAGTCATATCTTTTAAGGTTTTATCAATGAGGTATGAAAGGATTGTTGATTACATTGTGGGAGGAAGATTGTGGCGATGATGATTATAATCAGCAAGTCTCAGAATTCAATTTCGAGTTGTAACGGATAGCCTGCGTTATGTAGTTTTTCATTATTGTTTCTTTTACTCGAATTCGTATTAATTGGTTCCCCCTTCCCCTTCCCCCCGCCCCTCCCCCCTCTCATTAACATTATTACAGTGCCATAAAGTTGAATATCATAAAGAAAACCAAGTAAGAAAATAAGAAAAGAAAAAAAAAAACAATATGCAGTGCAGAATAGCTTTAAAAAAAAAAATGTCGACAATATACGATGAAAAATAGACCTTATGACAAAGGCACCGAAGGAAGGAAAGATTGTCTTTTCTGCGAGACAGCCGCACCTCACACTAAAGGGATCTTGTCCTCGATTCTAACATTTGAAACCAGATTAAGATTAATCCGATCTTGCGTTGTATGTCTCAAGTTTGCCAAACTGTCTTGGAAACTTGCCCGGACGGAATACCTTTTCCCCAGGAGGAGTTTGGGTTAAGAAAGAGAGAAAGAAGGAAGGAGGAAGAGATAAGCAGATTAGGAAGTTGAGATTGAGGGACTGATAGACAGGTAGGTAGGTTGATGGAATGATTGATCGATAGGTTGATAGATAGATAGGACTGGCTGATAGATTCATATTTAGGCCTTAAGGTAGACTGACAGATATAATTACTGATAAACTGTTAGCGTGATTGATAGTCTGCAAAATCATTAAACAGACTGATAGCCTAGATAGCTGAGATAGAGAAGAAATATTAGATAAATAGAAAGAAAGACATCCTTACAAACAGCCATGCATCAATAGTGGGAAAGAGTGAAAGGGAAAACGAGAGAAAGTGAAAATCGAAGAAGAGAAAGACGTGGGGAGGAGAGAAAGAGAGAAGAGAAATTAAAACAGTAAGATTGAAAAAAAAGAGAAACGGAGAGATATTTTCCTAATAAATCTAAGGTAAGTACGGATTTGCACATCAGTTTATGCCTCTTTCTTTCTCTCACGTTCTCTCTGCCTCTCTCTCTTGCTCACACATACACGCACACGCGCGCGCACACGCATACATATACACATCGTATACATACTGTAGATAGATAAATAGATAGAGAGAGAGACAGAGATACACACAGACAAACAAACAGGTATAGATACCAATCAAGATATCAGGTATTGCCAATCCTGTCTTTAAGCGTCTATACATTGTCCCGAATCTGTGTCTACATCGCTCAACAAAAGACCATCAGATTCTCCTACGTAAACTTGTACTACTGAAGTCCAATATCAAGGATATGTATATGAGGTATCAGGCCTGAATAAGACTGATGGCGACGGATATAGGTTAAGTCTGTAAGGCGTCCATCAATTTTGCGAAGAGGAACAGCTGGCCGAGCTGAAACTAATCTTTTATTTATAAATTTCTATATTTGATTACATTGCATTGTTATGCAATGTGTGTATATATTGTGTGTATATATACACACTTATGTGTATATAAATATGCTAGTATATATATATATATATATATATATATATATATATATATATATATATATATATATATATATACTAGCATATATATATATATATATATATATATATATATATATATATATATATATATAAATATATATACTAGCATATATATATATATATATATATATATATATATATATATATATACTAGCATATATATATATATATATATATATATATATATATATATATATATATATATATACTAGCATATATATATATTTATATATATATATATACTAGCATATATATATATATATATATATATATATATATATTTACTAGCATATATATATATATATATATATATATATATATATATATATAATTATACATATATATTAAATATTGAAATTACTATTTTAATGAATCGCATTAAAAAATGCCTACCTTGTACACATGGTTACCAAATAATATGATGTTGAAAACGTAATTTGATATTATCTGACAGCTCTATAACTTAAGCAACGACTACTACGGACTTACAGTAAGTAGACAACTTGCCCTGATAAAGTTCCCAAACGAACTTAGTAAACAACCTCGACTCTGTGAACAATAATGAAGTTATTATTATACAGTATTTGTCAATAATAGGAAATATTCCTACGGCGTTTTTCAGGGTAAATCCAATACAACTGCCCATCTGACTTTACGAAATATTCTTTAAAATAAGTTTAAAAAAGAAATCTGTGATGCAATTTTAATCTTGCGCAACGGAGTCAAGTAGAATACAAACTCTGAGTTTTCTCTTCAAGAAATCTCTGAAAACCCAGGAAGAAAATTCAGATATCTTAGGTCAGATTTTCTAGAAATAGTCTTAAAAGGTATGAAAATTCAGCATCATCTTAGATATAAAACTTATAAAGATAACTTCGACAACTTGACAGCACATCCTCATTAAAACACAGAGTCTAAGTACACAACGAGAAAGTTTACAGTGTAGGTATGCCTGTTCCTCTTTAACTGTTACGATATTTTATCATATTGTAAGGGAAATTGTGAATGTGGCAGTTACTGAGGCACACACACGCAGATATTTCAATAAACTGGCTTCATATAGAGTAGACACTTAAATCCCTTTTCATATTGAGGATTTAATCACATATATGCAAAAGTGTTATACTCTTACATGGCGAAGTATCACTTAGTTTTCCACATAAGAGTGAACCTTTGGGAAAAACTTTATATGCTGCATTAAGGTTATGTACACTGGTTTAATAACAAATGATATTTCTCAGGTGTGATATCCTTTAATTTAACAATGTTTGTCAGTCTTTAGACATTTATTCATTCTTTAATATTTGTTTAGTTATGCAGATCTACGTGATTTTGTTTAGCAAAGTTTCCAATTCTTATATCATTATTTGTATGTTAACTAATACAGAAACACCATTGCTCATTTTGCATTAGCTTCATTGCTAAATGAACAACAGATGCTTCCAAATTACGATTTTAGTAACTCTTTAATTTTGTTTTAAAAAATCTAACAGAGCAAATACATCCGCCATGCTGTTGCAAATAGTTAGGTCTGAACCGGGTTTGATGGTAACTGGATTTTTGCTTGTATGATATATATATATATATATACATATATATACATATATATATATATATATATATATATATATATATATATATATATATATATATGTGTGTGTGTGTGTGTGTGTGTGTGTGTGTGTGTGTATGTATGTTTATATGTATTATCAATTTTCATGTTGTACGATAAGTGCAGACCACTGCAACCATTCTCATTATCTTTATCATATCGTTTGCAGTGGAGCTCAGTTCTCTTTTACATGCATCGATTTTTAGCTGGCAGCCGCCTTGCTGTCCATGGCGGATGCCATTAACCACACGCCTTTTTATAGGCTTCTTTCAGACACATCGATTTTTAGCCGTCAGCCATCCTGCCGTGTAATGCGGACGGCGTTAATCACTCACGTTATACATGACACGAGATTCTGTAGTCCAGAGAACGAAGAACACGGGTGACACACGATGCTGAGCCATCCGGTGTAACTATTGGCATGTACGATCACTGCAAAAAGGCATACGTGGCATCTGAACGGCATTACATATTGTGGAAGTCGCTATAAACAGCGTTTCCTAGAAATGGAGTGTGAGAAAGTAGTTATCTATCTGTACGATCTTGCGCGGTCTATGGCGGATAGTAAACGCAGAATCTGGAACATAATTAGAGAGGCAACATAGCAATCTCATTTACTAAGCCCATTTCATTTGCATCGATTCGGATTTTTCTCCGTCCGCCGTGGAGCCGTTCTTTCAAATAAATCACTGGCAGCAATGAGTGCTTTCAATACATCACACACGTAAAAGCCGATACACCGATTTTTTTCCCGTTGACCGCGCTTTCAAATATAATCATTAACACGACCGCCCTTTTCAGCATCTCAATCCGTTTCTCACGCAGACGGCAAAAACTCGATGCATCTGAAAGAAACTTTTAAGAAAATCGTGTAACCAACAGCGTCCTTCGTGGAAGTGGTGCTTCATACCGGCGACGATGGACGGTGAAAAATCGATGCGCCTGAAACAGGACATAGTTCATAGTGTAAATGTCAGGGGATGTTTGACCTTATGGTATCGCTATCAGCATGTCATATTGTGACCATTTGTTATAATGGCAATAATACATGATGTCATTATCACCATTATCGATATGCTATCATTTAACTGCGAACATTATTGTTATGAACTTTATGATTATTAATCAGATATAAAGTACATTAGTAATGCCATGCCTTATTTTTACAACTGCTTTATCTTCATTGTACCATATCATTCGTTTTTTTATTATATGTTACATTTTCTAGGTATGTAAAATGTTTAGCTTAAATACTTTTTATTAGTAGTTTTTATTAATTTTTAATCAAAAGATAACCGTACTTTGTCCATTTCGTATATGTATTTAGAGGAAATGTGTATGAGAGAGAGAGAGAGAGAGAGAGAGAGAGAGAGGGGGGGGGGGGGGGAGAAGAAAATAAACAAAGCGTGCGAAAAAAGTAGACACAAAGAAAGAAAAGAAAAAAAGTGATAAGCAGAACGAGATTAAGACCGAAAAAGTCCTATAATTCTCTTTTCTCTCTTGTCTCCATTCATTGGTTTGCGAGATCGGGGTCGAGCGTTCGA
>NC_061829.1:2790215-2792715 GCF_019202785.1 Penaeus chinensis | reverse complement strand
CATCCCGACACCTCCCTCCGTCGGCACATTCAGCCGACAAGTTGAAAAGTCCCACATTCTTTCCCCTCGACAAAAGTTATAGGTGTTATGCCGGAACTTTCTTGAAATATGTCTGGAAGCTCATTGGAATTTTCATGTTCTTTTTCCTTTTTTTCACTCTCGAACTTTTCTTGCTTTGAAAAAAAAAAAAAAAAAAATGAAAGAGGTGAAAATAAAGGTGCTGAGTGATGAACTTTCGGGAGCCGAGAATTATTTTGTTCTTTAGAGGATATTTTCATTAAAATTTCCATTCGAACGAACACGCTACTTTTGTTTTTTATATACGTCTTTTACTCGCGAGAAGGACTTGTCTAAATCGTTGCATATGTTTACACGTACTCATTTTATATAATTATATTAAATTTATACAGTGATCGAGCTCCAAGGGTTCGGTGATTCAGTCTCGTTGATTCAGTCTCATGGGTTCACTTCTGTTCACCCGTTCGTATGATTGGTGGCGTCAGTGCTCCGCTTAACCACCACTGGCTGCAGCTGATTAAGCCCTTGGGGTACGCACGCCGTTTGCTACAACGTACCTTTGCGAGCAATCCCTTTCGTGGATGGTAGACATCAAAGCGAAAAAAAGGAACAGATTTTGCTGTTAGAAGGAGACGAGAGTGGCACTTGTCAAGGTGAAACGGCGCATTTCTGAAATTGTCCTTAAAAGGCAACAGCAAAAGTCACATTGGTTTGCAGTTAATATTCAGTGAGTAATATTTTCTGCTCTTGTGTGAAATTCATATTAGATTCTTTGAACACAGTGACTTGACGTGCAACTGATGCGTGGTCCATGCTGTGCACAAATAGAATACGTACCTATGTTTGAAGATTTTTTTTTCTTTTCTTTTTTTTCAATTATGAAGGGTTCGATGAATGCACGGATGAAATTTGCGGAGTTCTGTGCCTCCAACAAAGTTAAGAGCTCTTACGGCTCCCTATTCTACAACTTTTATTAAATACTCTTTAGTAACAAGACTTATTATGATAGATTAATATATGTTTGATAATTCTCTTTAATTAATCAGTGAATTTGAATGTGACAATATTAATATTATTATTTAGGACAATTCAAGGATTGGCCGAAAGCTTAGTGAAAATCAATGACTTTATTAACTAAAAAATACAGTATCAAAAATTATGTTAAAAAAAGAAAAACTGATGTGACAGTATATAGGTTTTTACAATTTGCATACTTGACAGTTATTAACTCACTCTTATATAATTATCAGTTTGATGAAAACAAAATCAACAACATTCAAATATTATGAAACAAAATGGCGATCATTATAAGAATAATTGATTATTTAATATCTCAAAGTTGATCAATTATTTAGATATTACAGAAATGAATAATAATCAGAAGAGAAGCAAATAGCTGAATCAAAATAAACGCTCAGTGAATTAAATGTTATACTTAAAGAATAATGATCATAAGAAACACAAATTAAGTTGTAATTCTATGAAAATTAATCAAACGCCATGCAAGTAAAAGTAATAATCATGACAAAAGCAAATACTTGACAGACAAGAAAAACAATCGGAAAAGAACAGGATAGTCACTATCTACACACTTCCGCTGAGCTATCAATCTTGGAAAGCGCTTAATTGTTTAATTACACATTAATTAACTTTGATAATCTAGTCGTTTCATTATAAATTCATCAAAATTTGCATTTTCCTCCTAATTCAAGCTATGTCCCAGAAAAAAACAGTCCCATGTTAACTGTCTTCTATTTCTAGTTCCTGTCCACTAAGTTCTATGACTATTGTCCATTAAATCACTAAATCACTTACCAGGATGAACCACCAAATGAACGTGGTTACTGGACGCTACTCCGAAAGCTAATTCCCGGTTTCCGTCACTGAGCGTCCTCTTATTCTCGATTTGAGGTTCATCCAGTCACGCTTTTGCAGGGTTATAATTTCTTATCGTTGGAGAGATACCCGCATCAGGACTTTTATGTGTCCTAGCAGATATTCAAGACTGCATTTATCGCTTTTTAACTTTTTTCTACCTGCCACTCGATGTGATTTCTTGTGCCAAGACTGATATATTGTGATCTATATTGCGATCGGTTGGATCTGCTTGTCGTTTCGCACGTGGTTGATTGATTATTTAAATTCATCTGCCACGTCAACTGCTAAGGTCATCAGCGGTGAATACCTAATTGGATTGAAATGCTAAAATATTGTGGTATCACCTTCGCTCACATGATAATCTCGCCACTCTGAGTTATGACAGGCCTCTATTTTTGGTATCTGTGTCTTTTGACCCGTTGACACTTTGAGTCATGGGGGGCTTCTGTTTTTTGCTTCTGCATATTGTCCTGTTAGTCGTATTTTTGTTGTAAGGAATCCGCTTCGAATCCTCACGATATTACTCTATTTCTGGCGTCTCGTCCCAGCTTGTTTATTTCGCCCGTCTATATGGCATCCGCTTCGCCCTCGTGTTGTTGGCGTG
>NC_061829.1:2782715-2785215 GCF_019202785.1 Penaeus chinensis | reverse complement strand
TGTATCCTTCCTTCCTCGTCGGCACAATCTACAGACACCCTCATGCCACCACAGAATCATTTGACTACCTAGAAAATATTCTCAGAGAAATGTCAACAAAGAGAAAATCACTTTTCATCTTAGGTGATTTAAATGACGATCTAAGTAAACCAAATGCAAAATTAAATGGGATAATTAACAAAAACAAATTAAAACAACTTATAAAGAAGCCTACAAGGATTACAGAAAACACCTCATCCATATTAGATGTTATAATAACAAACAGACCCGATATTACACTACACGCAGACGCTGTTCCATGCCACATTGCTGATCACGAGCTTATAACCTTGACCTTGAATATAGTAAAGACAAAGCAAAAACTAGTCAGTAAAACCTCTCGCGACCTAACGCAGTACGATCCTCAATTATTCTGTCAACATATTATAGCCAATGACTCGTCACTGTCAGAGATCTTAACAACTGACGACGTTGACAGACAAGTTAATATTCTTACAAACGTGATAAAGAAGGGCATCGATGCCTGCGCTCCTTTTAAAACAAAAACAGTTAGGCTTCCTCCCGCCCCCTGGATAAATGACAACATTAAGAGGGCCATAAATGATAGAAATAATACTCACAAAGCTCTCAAGATAAACAGATTTGACTCCACCCTTCAGGCTGAATACAAACAAAAGAAGAAAAATGTGAAAACACTCCTCCGCTGGGCGAGAACTAATTATTTTAAAAATAAGTTCAATGAATGCAGAAGCGATTCTGCTGAAACGTGGAAACTAGTAAATACATTAGTGCCTAAGAAGAAACAAAATACAGACACCTCCCCAAATTCCACAAATAATACAGAATACTTTAATAACTTCTTTGCAGAAGTAGGTAGACGCACTTTTGAATAGACAACCGCCCCCACATATCAACACAACATAAACGAAACGAACACTACAACAAACTTCTTCAGACCGCAGCCAGTAGAAGTAGAAACAATTATCCTAACAATAAAACACTTAAAAAAGACAAATTCAGTGGGAGCAGATGGAATTGCACATCGTTTCATAAACGATAGTTTACCAGCAATTGCATACTATCTGACAGTAATTATTAATACATCTATAGTCACCGGTGTTTATCCATCACTTTGGAAGCATGGCATCATAACTCCGATTTTCAAATCCGGTGACAGAGACGAAATCAATAATTATCGACCCATCACTATACTACCAGTAATATCTAAAGTTCTCGAAAAAATAGTTGCAAACCAATTAACAACATTTTTAGAAGCGAATAACCTTATATCTAACACGCAACACGGTTTTAGGAATAAATTATCAACCGAAACGGCATTACTAAAAGTCACAAATGAAATATATAATAATATAGACAATAACCAGATCAATTTGCTCACTCTATGTGATTTATCGAAGGCCTTTGACAGTGTCAGCCATGAATTACTTGTAAACAAACTAACAAATCACGAAATTGATAATTTCTGGTTCAAAAGTTACCTGTCCGCGAGAACTCAATCAGTAAAAATCCATGAAAAAGTATCATCAATGCAATCAGTTTCGTTCGGTGTTCCACAAGGCTCAATCCTTGGCCCAATCTTATTTACTATATTCATAAATGATTTGTCATCAATTGCAAAAAACTGTCTTCTTGTTCAGTACGCCGACGACTCTCAATTTCTTCACGCTGCCTCTGTAGACAATCTAAATGAGTTGATAGAAAAGACTAAACAGACCCTAACAGAAGCAAAAAATTACTTCGATATGAATGGCCTGAAACTAAATCCACAAAAAACACAATGTATTTTCATTGGCAGCCGTCAGAACATAGCAAAAATACCCACAGATACAGTTATTGATTTCCAAGGTTGCTTCATCAAACCCAACACAACAGTAAACAACCTAGGGGTACACGTAGACAGATACATGACATTCGAGACACACATTGATCACATCTACAGAAAAGTAATGGGCACACTGATATACTTGAATCATATAAAAAATAAAATACCCACAGAAACAAGAATTGCTGTTATACAAACACTAGCACTTAGTATCCTTAACTACTGTCTTAACATCTGGGGCTCCACAAACAAAACACAAATACAAAGGACACAGAAACTACAGAACTTCGCGGCAAGAGTAGCACTGGGAAATTTAAATAAATATGACCACATCACACCACATATAAACAAACTAAAATGGCTAAAAGTACAACAGAAACACAAATATGACGCGTGTATTCTGATCCATAAAATAATACAAGGAAATTACCCAAATTGGCTATTACCTATACAAACAACAGGTAACATAACAGGTGTCCTTACAAGGCAAAAAAACTCCTTATATATCAAAAGATCGAATACAGAAACCGGGGCAAGAAATATGCAAATCCGAGGACTGGTGATCTGGAACCAACT
Organism: Penaeus chinensis; assembly: GCF_019202785.1. Taxonomy (NCBI): domain Eukaryota; kingdom Metazoa; phylum Arthropoda; class Malacostraca; order Decapoda; family Penaeidae; genus Penaeus; species Penaeus chinensis. The sequence continues at coordinate 2,782,796 of NC_061829.1, read as the reverse complement.
ACCAGAAAATATTAGAAATATCTCCAACCAAAAAACATTTAAAACAAAAGTGAAAGAACATCTACTGAAATATCAATGACA
>NC_061829.1:2775215-2777715 GCF_019202785.1 Penaeus chinensis | reverse complement strand
AATGATATTTATATGATAATACTATTATAAGGATAATACTATGTGACTGGTAATGATAATATATAAAATATTATAACAATGATAATGATAATGTTAATGACATTGGTAATACCATAAAAATGATAACTATGGTTCTACTGTTCTTCTCACTGTGCATCTGCTCCTGATAATGAAGAGGGAGTGATATATAATTTTTCACGAAAATATAATGAAAGTAAGGACAAAAGAAAGAAAGGGAAAAAAAAAAATGAAAATTTCTTTTGGCACTTGAAGCAAAATTACTTAAAACTCCCGAAGCAAGTCTGTAAAGCTGATAGAAAGTTAGGCATTCAAGCATCAGTTCGCTGAATAGCAAAGGAGTCTGCGAAGGAATGAGGGAAGGAGGAGAGGGTTAATGCAGACACGCTCTGTGCACGCGTTTCGTAGCATGTGTGCTTGAGCTTGTGAAGGACGTACGCTGGATACTTAGCAAGATGGAGATAAAAAGAGAAAAAGAAGGAGAGAGAGAGAGAGAGAGAGCGAGAGAGAGAGAGAGAGAGAGAGAGAGAGAGAGAGAGAGAAAGAGAGAGAGAGAGAGAGAGACAGCCAGCTCTCCAACACTCTCTCCCGTGAATAGAACGGGGCTCTACAGATTATTCACCTGGCATAGAACCTGAAGGCCTTTCATCCGACAAACAAGCCGGGACCAGAATTCGTCACACAATTAAATAAGCTAAAAGGAATTCCTGGCGGAGCTTTGTCTCTACAATGAAAAGCGAAATGGCAGATGGTCGACCTGATTGCTCGTTTGTCCATTTTCATTACAAAGAAAGAGCAAAATATGAAAAAAAGAAACAGAACTCAGGCTAAATTGCTTCTCCATTGCAGCTTGGCTATATTATTATTGTGTATTATTAGTACTATCACTATTGTTATATATGTTGCTAAATGCCTATTCAAATATTGATATTAAAAATACTGACCTCTCTACCGGTGTATTATTGGCATCATCTCTATTGTTCTAAATGTAAGTTCCTATCCAAATATCCATATCGAAAAGCTTGCTGGTGACTTTACATGCATGAAGGTGGTGCAAAACGGGCCTGATTGGACTGATTTTTTTTCCAATCACAGAATATCCACATTACTTTACCCGTAATCCGCGCTCACACATCCGAACGAGCCAGCAATTCATCTTTTTTAAACTTATTTATCGTGCTGTTAGGAACTGTCTGAGTATAGATTTACCTGTCAATTTCGGAAAATTCGGTCTTCTTGTTGATTTGTTCTCACTACTACTATCTCCTCCTACCGGTAATGATAACACAACTGCCATCGTTAAATGTTATTCCTACGTATGTATTTTCTTTTCGTATCCATTTCAGCAATATAAATAAACGATATAAAGTACATAAATTCCGCCATAATAATAATAGCGTTTTCCTAATTTTCACAAGCGTTCAAAGAGTACTTCTCTCCACCCCCTCTAGAGTATACAGGAAAAAAAAAAAAAAAAATATGAACTCTACCACAGGATCTTCAATTTAATCTTGATCGCCATTATTATGAGGTTCTAAAAAGCGTACGCTATACTTCTCCCAGCGTACGGTTTGTACACTCATAAAAATATTGAAGAAAATAGATGGCCCCTAAGCCTTTACCCATTAGATTGTCGTATGTACAGTCAAAAAAAAAAAAAAAAAAAAAAAAAAAAATCAGTTGCACATTGTATCCAATAGTATAATCAAACAAAATATTTCTGATAAACGATCTTTATTCTCAGCAGTACCAGGAAACTCACATTAACATTATTGTTGGTGATGATGATGATGGTGAAGATGATGATGATGATGATGATGGTGAAGTTGATGATGATGATGATGATGATAATGGCGATGATGATGATGATGGTGAAGATGATGATGATGATGAAGATGATAATGGTGATGATGATGATGATGATGAGGATAATGATGATAATGAGGAGGAGGAGGAGGAGAAGGATAATGATGATGATGATGAAAATGAGAAGGAGGAGGTGGAGAAGGATAATGATGATGATGAGGAGGAGGAGGAGGAGGATAATGATGCTGATGATGATGATGATGATGGTGATGATGATGATGATGATGATGGTGAAGATGATGATAAGGAGGAGGAGGAGGAGGAAGAGGATATAGACAGACAATTATAAACAAGCAAAACTTATATACATGATTCTACAAAATTAACATAACGATAGAATTTCTTCATCCTTTTCAACAAAGTTACCATAACTGTTATCGAGAACACAAACAGAATCCCTTGCGTGGTTTCAGTGGCCAGTGTATAGCCTGGATGCCGGTTGCCGGTTAGGGGATAAACTCTCCAATTTTTGATAATTTTCTTTCCCCTAATGGAAGCAATATTTGAGAGATATTGCTAATGACGGCAGGAGTTTGTTGAAAAGAACAGAATAATACCGGAAGGAGATGGTATTAAAGATTATGTGTTAGGGGAAAATTCCTTCAGTATGAGCAGT
>NC_061829.1:2750215-2752715 GCF_019202785.1 Penaeus chinensis | reverse complement strand
ATCCTGTTCTACGAGGTCCTTATCGCTAGGGGCTTTACACGACATCCCGAGGGGTTGGCTAGAATGCGCCATATGCGCCTTCCTACATACATTAATGTATACATACATAACTGCATATATTCTTCTATCCATCCAGACATACACACATAACTGCATCCATCCAAACATAGCTGCATTCATCCATACACACATAATTGCATTCATCTATTCATACATAACTAACTGCATCCACCTATCCCTAGATGCATGCTGTGAGGTGCAATGTAATGTTCTTGTCTTAGAAGGACAATAAACAGAACAAGTCACAAAAGTCTGCCAAGAGTCAGCAAACCTTAAATCAATATTAACTATTATTACGTACAATACATGCAAACATGCATACATATGTACAGCTGGCCGAAGAGGAAATTCATCTGGTAACACTGTAGTGCATTCAAATATAACAACATTAACCCTGTTCTTCAATAAACAATATAAAAGTCAAAGCAGATTTTGTTACTCATATTTTGATATAGGAAATTAAATGCTTAATTTCATTATCGGTTGATTTTTTTCTGTTGCGTCAGCATCAAAGTCATTAGCGGGTATTCAAAATACAACGATAGGGTGGGGCGTATAGGCGATGCTCCTAGTATAGCATTATGATAAAGTAAAGAAAAGATCAAAAATGATTTAAGGATTAGGATAAAAGGACAGAAAAAGGGGATGGAGAGGAGAAGAGAAGGAAACGGAAAGAAGAAGAAAAGACCATGCGAAATTGGTTGAGGAGAAGGCTGAGACCCAAGGCAGAGGTGATCCCCCGAGATGGCGTACCTTTTGGCGCGAAAGTATATCACGTTTTCCCGCATTTTTTTTTTTTTTTTTCTTGTCATGGCTGGAGAATATCAGTTGTTTTCTTCCAATATGTTACGTCTTAATAACATACAACTCGATGATATGTGCTACATGTCATGACTGAACAAATAAGAACAAATAAAACATCGAAGCTTGAAGCTCACACTGTGAATATGCAACAGAGAGTATTCACCTAGTCCTTTTACGGGAAGGTCAGAGAAATTCCTTATTCCTTTTCCTTATATCTTATTTTTATTCATTCATTGTCTCTTTTGTTTAAATATATGTACATATATACACACATATACATATATACACATACCTACACACACACACACACACACACACACATACACACACACACACACACACACACACACACACACACACACACACACACACATATATATATATATATATATATATATATATATATATATATATATTATGACCAAATTATATTAAATATATCATACAAATTACTATCACAGTTCACTTGCAAAAGCTCATCATACCCTTTGGCAATAAATATTGTTATCCGTTCATCTTAAAGTGAAAATACTGACTTCCACGCATTAATCGTGACCGAAATGTTTAGAAATAAAAGCAAATGTTATAAGCGATGCAGATCACAACCACGGTTCGCTTCCGACAGTGGTAGTGAGTACAGAATCAGAGACTTCAGTGACGTCGGCGTGTTGTCCTCCTAAAGGATGTGTCCGTGGTTGCTTTGCTTTGATCTTATTAGCAGTAACCTTTGGTTCTTTTATTTTGGTATCCTCTGGGATATATATTATCTCGGGCTTATTAAAACAATAGTATTTTCATGAATTATATTGCTCACACTGTACATCACAAATACACTGAATAGAATACGGGAGTTATCAGGAGTGACGTCAGTGAAGTGTTGGAGGACGAACTATCCGAGCCAAATCTGTCATGCACCTGGGGTGAAATAGCACAAGATAGTCACTGGTAGAGCGGGCTGCAGCTGTCAGCTACCCAGCACTAATAGAAGGGGCAGCAGATATCAGCTACTCGGCATAATAGAGGAAGTGTTCAGGTGTGGAGCTAGGAGTAGAGTGGCAAACCATAGAATGGCAACCACCGACGATGGTTGACATAAGGCTTTGGTGGGGTCGAAGCTGCCATCCGAACGGTGGAGGCGAACCAAAGGGACACTTACACCTCACACACACACCATATACGCACAACACATACGTACAATTATGCAAAAACTAAATAGTGAAACCATCACAAACACAAACCCTTTACAGGATGTCATGCTTGGCTTTAGTAAAAGTAAAATACATAATGAGTATTTTAGGAATCCATTTTATATGCCAAAGCAGATTAAATATGCAGATTTGTTTACTAGCTTTAAGGAAACTCATAATTTTGTATTATTCTAACTGCTGATGCCAATAATTTGTCCGCGAAATGAGTATTGTCAAGCATGAGCAAGCCTACAAATTTGCACTCGGGTGATGATAATGAGGGACTTGTCTTTCCGTTTGCCTCGAAGTTAATATGCTTGTTTATTACGTAACTGGCAAAATGGATGACTAGATGAACACTAGATACCTCTCAACAAAATCACTAGATAATGCATACAGATATATTAACGCTCCATCAATTCCATACCAATTAATTTAGTATAGAATAT
>NC_061829.1:2735215-2737715 GCF_019202785.1 Penaeus chinensis | reverse complement strand
CCGAATTACTCTGGGTTGCATTAACCCGGCTGCAGTAAATTATATATATTTGCAACAGTTTTTTTTTTTGTTTGCTCATAAATCGTGGGTGTATTTATATATTGAGAATATGCACTGAATATGATTGTTGAGTTAATCTGTTCCCCGGAGGATATAACCAAAAGCACAAAAAGAGGTTAGTTCATGATGATATCTAGCAATAAAGAATATCAAATAAGAGATCTCTTTACGGAAAAAAAAAAAAAATTAAATGATAACTAATACACACGTCCAAAGACGCACACAAACACACACACACACACACACACACACACACATACACACACACACACACACACACACACACACACACACATACACACACACACACACACACACATACACACACACACACACACACACACACACACACACACACATATATATATATATATATATATATATGTGTGTGTGTGTGTGTGTGTGTGTGTGTCTATGCATATAGGTAGACAGGTAGAAAAAATATTTAAATTGAAGTGATACGCACTTTCCTACTTTGGCCCTGCCTTTTCGCACCACTGTCAGAGTTAGGACGTGGGATGTTCAGCAGTTTTGACGTAACTGTTTTAGAAATAGAAAGATAGGGGTTCAAGAGAGAGAGGGAAAAATAGAGAGGGAGGGAAGGGGAGTTCGATCATGGAACACATAGGAGATAGTAAAACGTATAAAAATGAGGAAGCAAGAGGTAAGAACGTTATGCTGTTACCAGTTCTTATAAAAAAGGCGTCACCAACATTTGGTTTTTAAACTCCAACAGATATACACGTATATAAATGTGTGTGTGTGTGTGTGTGTGTGTGTATGTACACACACACACATATATATCGTAGTAATTTGTTTTCTGTCTTGTGTGCAAAGTGTGAGTGCGCGCATGCGAAGTGTGCTTTAGCAAACCATTTGGTTTACCCGGACGACCTAAAGAGAGAGCCTTGGTTGGTGGTCGCCGTTACATGGTCAGCCACTTGGCTCCGAACTCCACACTGATACACATTGTACGTATACCTGAATAATTATGAATATTTTGACAATGGGAAAAGTGCTCGGGCAAAAACACTTATTGATAAGTTTAAGTTAATTGAAGTGTCCTGATGTTAGAAACTGTGAAATGAGTTTGTAAAATATATAACGCAAATAATTACCCAAACGGGTTCTTTGAGCCTCCAATTGTATGAGTGCATTACCCCGGTCCGCACTACCCATTACCCATTACCCCGTCTGCACTAAATCATATTTATTTGCAACTCTGATTTTTTAGTTCATAAATCGTGTTTGTGTATTGCATATACATTGAGAATATACACTGAATATAATTGTTGAATTAATCAGTTCCCCTTTTATAATCAAAATATAAAAAAGAGGTTAGATTATTATGATATCTAGCAATAAAGAATATCAAATAATAGATCTCTTTACGGAGAAAGAAATATTAAATGATAACCAAGAAACACGCCCACACCCACACACGCATATATATATATATATATATAGATAGATAGATAGATACATATAGGTAGATAGATAGGTTAATAGATAGATAGATAGATACAGATAGCCAGGTAGATAGATTATTTTAAATAAGTGAATTGACACGTATTTTCCTCTTATTAATTCGGCCCTGGCTTTTCGCACCAGAGCTAGGACGTGGGGTGTTTGATGAAGCTTTGATGTAACTGTTTTGGAAATAGAAAGATAGGGGTTCAAGAGAGAGAGGGAAAAATAGAGAGGGAGGGAAGGGGAGTTCGAACATGGAACGAAAAGGAGATAGTAAAACGTATAAAAAAGAACAGTGAAAAAAGGAAGCAAGAGGTAAGAACTCCATGCTGGTACCAGTGCTTATAAAAAAAAAGCGTCACCAACATTTGCTTTTATACTCCAACTAGAACACTTCTTCTATTTGCTAACTCAACCATATATATCCTAATTTTGTATGCCATTATATAATATGTATAAACAGCCGCATAACCACATATGTACTAATTCTCAGCTCTATATGCTTCTCTTCCTCCAACGTAGTCCTTTTAGACTAAGGAAAATGCTTGTGAATTCTATAATATAAACAAATCATGTAACATATATAAACAGCTGAACACTAAATACTTCTTACTAATTCTCAGCTCCAAATGCCCTTCTTCCTCCAACGTAGTCATGGCAGACTGTCAGGAAAATCCACTTGTGAATTCTGTTTATTAACACTGCAGTTCATTTCACGGAAGAATCGAATCTTTCTCTTGCAAGTCCTCTGTCTAAATCGCTTTTTAGTTGTTTTTTGTGTTTGAATTGGGTTTTTTCTTTTTTGTATTATCTTTTCGTTTTATTTATTATCCATTCTAGTTTTTATTCGATTAGATTTTTCCAGAATATTCTACACTCGTGTTTCACAGAATAACAATATCTGTTTTTGGATTTTTCTTCAGAGAAGTTTTCTGTTTGTTTGCCTGTTGTTTTTTTGTGTCTTTGGAAG
>NC_061829.1:2702715-2705215 GCF_019202785.1 Penaeus chinensis | reverse complement strand
ACTCACTGATTATTACTCTTTAATTCAAGTACCACCAAATTCCCTGAAAACGTAAATGGAATTGTGAAAGTCAAAACATATCGTCCAGGAACTGTGTAGCACGCGTGTCCATTGTTGACACCATTATTTATTCTTAATGGAGAGACATGGCGCAGTTCGCCTGATCAACTAATTTGTTGACAAGATTTTTATGAAGACGATGAATTCGTGGGGTGTATCGTGCCATAACGTTGCGTTAATCATGGGGATGATGGTAACACTGATAATGTATAGTGGTTTTATTCATAACAATCCTTATGATTTGATACTGCCATTTATAATAATAATATTAGGAATTTGTGTTTATATATATGTATATATATATATATATATATATATATATATGTATGTATATATATATATATTTTTATATGTATATACATATATACATGGAACTTCTTAAACGTTACATTCATACTTATCTATCTATCTATATATCATCTATCTATCTATCTATCTATCTATATATATATATATATATATATATATATATATATATATATATATACACACACACACTTTAAGCCCTACATATGACTCCTCTCTCACTTTCCTCCTCTTCCTCCTTCACCTCCCCACCTCTTTCGCTTCCTTGTTTCCTTCTCTCCCTCCCCCATCCCCCTTTTCTCTTCCGGCCTCTCTCTTCCTTACACCTGTCTTTTTCTCTTACCCATTCCACTTCCCTTTAAATGAAAATCCCCTTCGTTTCCTCTTCCAACCACATTATCCTTCGAAGCCTCATTCCTCCCGTCCTTCCTTCTCCTCTTATTTCTTCTTCCTTTACTCCCTTTTCTTCTCCCCTTTTCTTAACTCTTCCTCTCCTATCTTTCTTCTTAATCTCCCCCATTGGATGTGTAAATAAAATCTACATAAATTTGACATATTGACCAATTCCTTGCAGTGTACTAATAACAACTATTATATTAATAATAAAACAATAACATTAATGTTGCCAATATTGATAATGGTAACAATATTAGTAATGGGGACAATAATGATAGAGAAGGATTCGAATAACCTAGTAATATTATGCCTTTATATATGTGTATGTGTTTGTACGTGTGTATGTGTGTGGGCGCGTGCGTGCGTGTGTGTGTGTGCGCGCGTGTGTGTGTGTATGTGTGTGTGTGTGTGTGTGTGTGTGTGTGTGTGTGTGTCTGTGCGTGTGTGTGTGTGTCTGCGCGTGTGTCCGTGTGTATGATCTTCTAAAGATCACGGCCACTTCCCATAATTAACTGAAGTTTTGTTTGCTTAGCAGATAAGACCTTGAAATCAAAGACTCGTAACGTAAGTAACACAAACTAACATTTTTGTATTATCAGACCCAATATTTATGTTTCACTATATTTACGGCAAGGTCTACTGTAGCTACCGGTTGTATCAGGGTTAGCTTTTCATAACGTGTATATTCATTCACTGTGATATACATGATGGTTAGGAAATATCGTGTATATAAGGGAAGGAGATAGAGAAGAAGAAAGGGAAGGAGGTAGAAAGAGAGAGAGAGAGAGGATGAAAATAGAGAGAGAGAGAGAGAGAGAGAGAGAGAGAGAGAGAGAGAGAGAGAGAGAGAGAGAGAGAGAGAGAGAGAGAGAGAGAGAGAGAGGGGGGGAGAGGGGAGGAGTGAGAGAGACAGAGAGAAACACACACACACACACTGACACACACACACACACACACACACACACACACATACACACACGCACGGGCGTACAGAAATAGACACAGAAAAAAAAGCGTATGTGCGTGTGTCTGATTAGAAAATCGCGTGTTTACAGATACTGACACGACAAACTGAGACAGACTTTCCTAGGATATCTGCAAAACTTAAAAATACTCTGCATTGAAACCTGGAAACATTATTTAAAGCAGACTAGAAGCTGATCAATTACCTCTTTCAAAGTTGGATTGTAATTGGTGCAAATTTCGAGAAATATATAGAGTGAAACATTACACAAAATACATATGGTCCTAGTCATATTATCGCTGTTTTCATTAGTAGGGCAAAGTTAATTATATCAAAGGGAAACCTGTTGCAATATAGTGGTTACTAAAGCACGTGCGATAAGAAAATAGAACAGTATACCCTCTCTGCCATTACGCTAGCCCATTTTCTCTCTCTCACATCCTCTTTGCCCTTTCCCTTTCTCATCCTTGACAGGCAAGTACTTTATCACAGTCTCCCCTCTTACTCTCCCCTGTTACTCTCCCCTTTTCTCCAGGATCACACGTTTGCTCTTTTGAATCAGAACCTTCGCGTCTACTCTACAGTGTGCCTTATGATAAATGAGTGGTTTAAGTAATTGATTATATGTCTTGGTGTAGTCTGTGCATAATTACACACACACGCGCGCGCGCGGTCGTACAAACGCACGCACGTGTGTGTGTGAGGGTGTGTTTGTATATATATATATATATATATATATATATATATATACACACATATCTGTATGTGTGCGTG
>NC_061829.1:2690215-2695215 GCF_019202785.1 Penaeus chinensis | reverse complement strand
ATTATCATTATTGTTATTATTATTATTATTATTATTATTATTATTATTTTATTAATATTACTATCATTACTGTTATCATTATTATTATTGTTATTATAATTATTTTGAAATATATATACTTATATATTTCATAATGTATTAGAGCGTATTCATCTTTTACTAATAGAAACGGTTTCGTTTCTCTATACGTGTGCACAGGACTATTTATGATAGTGAGTTTAGCAATTATTTTCATATTTTCAAAATAAGGGCGATCGAAAAAATACAGGCAACATATGAACTGTGTGTGTGTGTGTGTGTTTGTCTGTCTGATTGTGTGCGTGTGCGCGTGCACACACACAAATTATACATCATTCATCTGAAAGCCACAGAGAGACGCAAAATATATGGAGATCCCCTTCAGAGAAGAAGAAAAAACAACAACATTAATTGTCTTCATAAACTAGCTCAGCCAAATATATACTTTCAACAAATAAATGAATAAATAAACCAACAATTAAAATAAATCACTCTATTAACAACTAATTGAATCACAAGTAAACCAAATCAACCGACATTTAAACAAAGAAATCTCTGAATACTGAACACGCGAGAGAAGACCGTAAATCTGATTAACAGGAAATAAAGAAAATATCAAACAAGTACAAATCACACAGTAAAGAACAACAAAACCAAATTTGAATAATAAGGAAACAAATCCACTATACCCAGTAGGCAAAAACAACAAAAACATAATTGAATAATAAGGAAACAAATCCATTATACCTAGTAAGCAAAAACAACAAAAACAAAATTGAAGATTAACAAAGCAAATCCACTATACCCTTTAAACAGCAAAAAGAAAATTGAAGAATAACGAAGCAAATCTACTATACCCAGTAAACAAAAACAACAACAACAAAAAACAAAAATGAAGAATAACGAAGCAAATCCACTATACACGACATCCACTGGGATTACAGTTCTAAACTCACCGCATACAGAAGATAACTTAACTGAACTGAACTGAACAGACTACAGCAGGTGCGTAAGAGCAGGGGACATTTCCGTTCCAGTCATTGTTGGTGGCTACGTGTTCCTCCTGACCTAGTATCTGGATGTGTATTTCCCCTGGCGAGAGAGGAAGAGAAAAGGAAAAAAAAAAAAAAAAAAAAAGGAAAACCCGAAAGGATATTGTGCTTCTCTCGTCACCGTTTCCCATTTTTGGGTCGTTGGCACCTCTCCTCTGAGCCATGCTAATTAAAACGAGGCTATTGGCTTTGATCTGATCTTGTCAGCCGTCACTTACATCTGTCTGTCTGGGTCTGAGTGTGTGTGCTTGTGTTTCTGTGCACACACACACACACACACACACACACACACACACACACACACACACACACACACACACATATACACACACACAAACACACGCACACACACACACACACACAAACACACGCACACACACACACACACACACACATATGTGTGTGTGTGTGTGTTTCTTGCGGCGCTGCTCGCTTCGATCGCGCGGCGCCTCTATTAACACTGGGAAATGGTCAGAAAAAAATGCGCCTCACCATCTTCCTGATATTTGTTGTAGTATATATATATATATATATATATATATATATATATATATATATATATATATATATTAATATACGTAAATATATACATGTATAAGTATATATGTATATATGTATATAAATAAATGAATATATGTATATTATATATGTACATATATATGTATGTTTATATACATATATCTATATACATATATGTATATTTATATATGTGTATATATATATGTATATATATATGTGTGTATATCTATCTATCTAAATATATATACGTATGTGTACCATATGTACACACACACACACACACACACACACACACACACACACACACACACACACACACACACACACACACACACCATATAGTTAAACTTGCTTAATAATCTCCCACAAAAGCGTAGTCAATATGAGAAGTTTCCGCGCACCATCAATGTTATCATCACCCAAGTATTTACGCGTCAGAGGCGGGCGGTGATGGCCCGAGATCCCGCACTTCTCGCTAACCAGCTGCAAATATTTGCATACTGGAGACAAGAGCGGCCGAGGACGTAGCAGCGTCAGGAAAGACATCACTTGCGTCCGGTGATGCTGCATTATTTAGTATGTCTTTCATGACTTCGTCCTCGAGGAGAGGGGCTAGCTGGTCCGCCCTTCATACTGTGTGAGATTTTTTTTTTTTTTAAGTTTTGACTTTTCTCTTTACTTCCTTTCGAGTGGTGTACTGTGGGTGTTTTTATAGATTTGGGGGGGTTAGTTTTTTCTATCTTCTTCTTTTTATCCCTTATTTTGAGAATGTCATTAATTAAGAGAGAGATGATGCAAACGACACATTTTTTTTTTCTTTTTCGTTTAAGGTAAAAAGGTGCCAAAGCATATTTTTCTACTAAACGATTACTATTATGATTTCAAACAAACTACTATTAATGTTGCCTCATTTACATTCTCAACCATACGTAAACCATTAATGTCACCAGAAATACTCAGCATATCTATTTTTTTTTTATATAATCTTCTCAACCCATTGAATAATAACATTGTCTCTACATTTCAGACTAAAGGAAATAGCTTCGATACACCGACCAGTTACAGTGATACTCCGTTCGTTATACTCAATTCGTTATTCGTTATTATTGTTATTGCTATTGAACATTTTATTTCCCAAGCTCCATGCTATGCTATCTTTTATTAATATATATATATATATATATATATATATATATATTTTTTTTTTTTTTTTTCACTATCTGTAGATGAAACGCGAAATTCGAAATGTTAGTTTGTGAGGTAATAGATATTGGAAATTCTCTGCAAACGAGTTATACCTGAAAACGTTCACTCCCCATCGTTTTCTTTGCTTAAACAACGGGTGGAAGCTTATATAATACAATATGTAATTGGGAAATATAAAATGGGTAATAACATGATGGGTGGAAGATAATAGGTGATAAATATGAGATAATGGGTCATTGGTATATAATGGGTAATCAATATAGCATAATTGTTGATGAATAGGATGTATAAATAGTATTTAATAAATACGCTATGAAGTATATAATGTAATGGATAATAGACATAATGGTTGATATCTATAAAAACATGGGTAATGATTATATAATATGGTAGGTAATGAATATGATATAATATATAGGGACTATACTATAACTATTACAGTTAAGTGTGTAAATAATTATTCAAATATTCAGATACGAAAAGATTTTTTGAAAATGACTGGATACAAACAGGAGCTTTTTCTTCACCTACTCTCTTTCGTTTCCTCAAGACAGTGTCTATCTATACCATTTTCTTCTGATATTTGATTTCTTTAAGTTCATATCTTCTGTTTATTTTCTTGGTGCAATATTTTCGGCCTTATTCACTTATTTATTTACCTATATTTCTGTTTACCTGTTTACTAAATAGTTCGTCTTGACCTTTCGCTGACCTTTCTTTTTGTGTATTTTCTTTGTAAATCTGTTCATTTGTAAAGAAAAAAAAATACTTCTTGAAATTTATATATTCATGCTTCTATTAATATATTTTTAAAAATACATTATTACACTTTTTATATAATAATCTATCTATCGATTATATACATGCGAAACAACTTTTTTTTATTTTTTTTATATTTTCATTGCACTCTAAAATATTTCGAATATATGTACAGCACTGACAAATCCCAAACCATTAACTGTTTAATCCGGGTGCACAGAGACCGGCTTATGGTCTAACAAATTATGGTATGGATTGGATAACGCCATAGATTTTTGCCATAGAGTGAAATATTTCGGTGTGGGATTTGAAACGTTTTATGTAATCGGTATTATTTTCCTTTTACCGACGGTGTGTATTTGTTGTTTAGTTGTGGGAAGGCAAGCACATACAGCCATGACAATGCATTCATACAAATACACACTCAAACAAACACACACACACCCGCACAAACAAACACACTACACACAGGAACACGCACACAAGCAAACACACAAACAAACACACCACACACACAAAAATTCACACACACAACCCAACAAACACGTCACCCACCCACACACAAACAAACAAAAACACACGTACAGGCTCCTTCTTACCTAACCAGGAAACAACACAAGGAGCTTTTCTAAAGACAATATACGTTAATACGCACCGTCCTTTATAATCACTTATACATATCTAAGAACATTTCATTTCCAACTCTGTATTTCGTTGGCACGTACCACCTTGCTGTTTATGACCATGCACAGTAATAAATTGAAGGACACAATTTATTAGTTAACTATATATCTCTTCGCCGCCGTTATCAAGTAATCCAATAACGTTGCTAACTACATAAAGTCACCGTTTTCCTTAAAACAAAAGTATAAGTATCATATATATATATATATATATATATATATATATATATATATATATATATACGTATATGTATATATATGTGTGTGTGTGTGTGATATTTATTTATATCTATATCTATATCCATCTATCTCTATCGATCTATCTATCTATCTCTATATATATGCACATATATTCATACACACACATATATATACATATATACATGTGTATGTATATACATATATATATATATATATATATATATATATATATATATATATATATATATTATATATAGTATATATATTATATATATATTATATATATATATATATATATATATATATATATATATATATATATATATTATATATGCATATATATATGCATATATATATATATATATATATATATATATATATATATATATATATATATATATATGTATATATATATTTATATATAATATATATATAATATATATATAATATATATACTATATATAATATAATATATATAATGTATATACACACACATATGTCTATACATTCATACATATATATATATATATATATATATATATATATATATATATATATATAT
>NC_061829.1:2660215-2662715 GCF_019202785.1 Penaeus chinensis | reverse complement strand
TATTATGTCGGTCTTTATTTACGGTATGCTTATTTTTCTATGAATTTACCTGTCGATATACAAACACACCTTCCTACTTACACCCACATTTACATATACATGTATACATTTATCTTTTCTAATTATTGATTTATTCATTCATTCATTCATTAAGTCATTTATTCACACACACACACACACACACACAAACACACACACACACACACAAACACACACACACACACACACAAACACACACACACACACACACACACAAACACACACACACACACACACATACACACATACACACATGATTAGACACACACAATCACACATGCACAAATGCACACACACACACACACACACACACACACACACACACACACACACACACACACACACACACACACACACGCATGCATACTCACAATCACATATACACGGTCCTCATAAGAAATAATAATGCCGATAATAATAATAAGGTTAATAATAGTAATGATAATGATAATAATAATAATGAAGATAATAATAATATTAACAATTATAACAATACTATGGATAATGAGGATAAAGATAATGATAATAATAATGATGACGATAACGACAATAATAATTATAATAAAAAAATAATATAATTACAGTGATATTAATATTAATATTAATAATAACGGTAATAATTATATAGACGATAGTAAATGATAAAAATAAAAATTAATGATTATGTTAGTGCAGAAAATAATGATAATGATTATAATTATCATAATGCCAATAATCATATCAACAACAACAATAATAAAGATGATAACAATACTGCTACTAGTACTACTACTACTGATGATAATGATAATAATAAAAGTAATAATGATAATAATAACAATGATATAAATGACAGTGAGAATAACGATAATAATGATAATAATAAGGATAGCAATATTAACAATAATGATAATAATAACGATGATAAAAGTAATTGCATTAAAAATCATAATAAAAATATGAAAGTAATTCTAATAAAATTGATAATGAAAATGATAATTGTAATGAAAATAATAATAGTATTAGCAATAGTAATAATACTGATAATGATAACGATAATAATAATAATAATAATAATAATAATAATAATAATAATAATAATAATGATAATAATAATAATAATAGTAATGATAATAATGATAATAATAATAAAAATAATAATAGTTATAATGATAATAATAATTATTATAATAATAAAAATAATAGAAATATGAAAGTAGTTCTAATAATATTGATAATGATAATGATAATTGTAATGAAAATAATAATAGTATTAGCAATAGTAATAATACTGATAATGATAACGATAAAAATAATAATAATAATAATAATAATAATAATAATAATGATACTACTACTACTACTACTAATAATAATAATAATAGTTATAATGATAATAATAATTATGATAGTAATAAAAATAATAATGGTAATGATGGTACTAATAATGATAATAATAATAATAGTAATAATTATGATAATAATGATAATAATAGTAATAATAATAATTATGATAATAATGATAATAATAATTAAAACAACAGCAACAACAACAACAATAATGATAATGGCGATAGTAATGATAATAATGATAATTAGGATAATGGTAATAATAGCAATAATGATAATGATAACAACGATGATAATGATAATAAAAATAACAATAGTAGTAATAATAATAACAATGATAATGATGTTAAGGTTAATAGTAATAATAACAATGATAATGATAGTAATAGTAACAATGTTAATAATAATAATAGTAATATTAATAATAATAATAATAATAATAATAATAATAATAATAATAATAATAATAATAATAATGATGATAATAAATAATGTTGGTAATGATTATATTATTGATAGTAATGATGATAATCATTATCATTATTATGAT
Organism: Penaeus chinensis; assembly: GCF_019202785.1. Taxonomy (NCBI): domain Eukaryota; kingdom Metazoa; phylum Arthropoda; class Malacostraca; order Decapoda; family Penaeidae; genus Penaeus; species Penaeus chinensis. The sequence continues at coordinate 2,660,797 of NC_061829.1, read as the reverse complement.
TAACACGATTTCCATTACAATTGTGAATATATTCTGCCCCCCCCCCCCCCCCCCGCGTCCCAAATAGATCGCAACTCCCTCTACGCTTAATTCCACTCTCTGTGCTTATTTTCACCTGCCTTGTCACATTCTTGAGAGGCAGTCCTCTTCAGTCCATGATTCTTTATGAGAAATTCTTTACACATTTCTTTTCGTTACTTTTGGTTCATGGAATTCTTAAGTGGAAGTGGTGATTGTACAAGGTGTGATGGTTACTAACTCTGCCTGACTGCACCTATATTAGCGCGTTTGTTTGTCTGTCTGTCTTTGTCTCTCTCTTTCTCTCTCGCTTTCTTTCTCTGTCTCTGTCTCTCGCTCTCTCTCTCTCACTCTGTATGTATGTATGTTTACATGTATGTATATATATATATATATATATATATATATATATATGTGTGTGTGTGTGTGTGTGTATGTGTATAAAGAGATATATAGATAGATATATAGATATACCTATTCATTTATTTATTAATTCCTTTATATATGATTTTCTTTATGCAAATATATTTTTTGTATATGGATAGGCACGTGTGTTACATACTC
>NC_061829.1:2627715-2635215 GCF_019202785.1 Penaeus chinensis | reverse complement strand
AACTTATAGTATAACACTGACTCGAACCTTTCATTCTGTCACCTGCAGCTGCTTGCTTCAAGGTGAGAGTTTCCTTTAGATTTTCATATATATTTAGCATTTATAGAATACCTGTTGTTATGGCGTTAATTTAAAAGTTGGATCAGTGCTCTCTCTCTCTCTCTCTCTCTCACTTATTCTCCATCTTCCTCTCCCTCCCCTTCATACTCTCAATCTGCCTCTCCTTCTCTCCCCCCCACCCCCCTCTTCACGATTCTAGTCCTTTTCTCTTTCACTATATGCAAACTAAATAGTTCAGAGAACAAACACTAAAACGTAAAATTTCATCACCGCATATTTTTTGCATATGAACTTTTACCTTCATTCAGCATGCGCATTGTCCTTAATCAAATGAATAAGCATGGCATTTGAATTAATTAATCATGCACTCGACCTATCGTACAAAAGAAAATATTTTCGAAATCATTATAACCCTTTTAAAACATAATTCGTCTTTTACACTCAAGGTTTATGATATAAGGTGGGTATTTTAATATCTCTTGCTTTCAGTTCATACCGACGAATATATAAACACATATGATCAGTTCAGTTACAAGACACTTTAGACACACGCGCGCGAGCACACACACACATACACACATACACACACACACACGCGCGCCCACATATACATAAACAGCCATACAAACACACACACTGACGAATAACCTTCAACACACTTCGTTTTCAAAAGAACGAACTTCTATTCAGTCGACGTGTTTCAGGCGGGTCGAGTCGAGGCTTCACCGAAGATCAAAGGGCCGAGGGATCAGTCGATGAGGACCTCTCCCAAATAGCTAAGAGGCGGCTGTTCCTGTGAGGGTAAGCGGGACGAAGGCGAAGGAGAGCGGAATGAGCGTGGAGCTTTTATCGTCGGACGTTTCTCTTTTTTTTTCCGTCTTCTTTCTCTTCCTCTTATTCTTTACTCTTTCTTTGTGTGTCTCTATATATACCTGTCTTGCTTTTATCTCTCTCTCTCTCTCTCTCTCTCTCTCTCTCTCTCTCTCTCTCTCTCTCTCTCTCTCTCTCTCTCTCTGTCCCATTTTCTTTTCTCTCTCTCTCTCTCAATAACTATTAAATCACTGTTATACATACTAAAAGAAATAGCAGTAAGCTCTCACGACTGATGCAGAAAAACTAGCAGCAAAAGAGAAGGGAAAAAGAGTTCTTGTCAAACCCAAAACATTATCAAGAAGCAAACCAAGCCTCAGAAATTTCGCTTTTGAAGTCCTTGTTTCAAGAGTGAAGAACAGATGAAAAAATAAGTCATGGCATTCAGAAAGAAATAAGTAAACACATACCTATAATAATCAATAAAAATAAATCAATAAAATGTATAATTCATACATATTTCTCGAACAACGAAATAAGCCAAACAAAACGACATCGAAGCTTCGACTTAAAGCTTCATTATTCATCCCCCTGAGAAGGAAACATCTCTCGATTTCTCAAGGGCAGTAGGAAGCATCAGTACCACTTACGTGTTCATGCGTATTGGATTGCTGGAGACGATGCACTGTTTTATCTCAATACAAGGATTTCTATCTCTCTCTCTCTGCCTCCATCTGTCTGTCTTTCTCTGCCTCTTTCTCTCTCTTCTCACCCCCCCCCCCTTTTTTTTTTCTCTGTCTGTCTCTCTCCTCTCCCTCTCTCCCTCTTGCTCGCCCTTCGTCTCTTTCTCTCTCACTATGCTAACTAAATAGTCGAAAGAAGACTTAAATGTAAAGTTAAATTTCGTCACCGCATATTATTTGTATATCAACTTACCTTCATTCAGCGTGCGTATTGTCCTAAATCAAATGAATAGTTTTTTTCATATCCCAACATCATTTAAGTTAATTAATCATGCATTCGGTCCCTCGTACAAAATATATATATATTTTTTTTATAACCATTTTAGAACATAATTCGTTAGTTACACTATCTTAAGGTTTATGGTGTAAAGTGTGTATTTCAATATATCTTGCTTTCAGTTATACCGACGAATAATAAACAGTCATGATCAGTTAAAAGACCACTTTAAAAACGCACACACACACTCGCTTACAAATACACACGCACGCAAGCACACACACAGACGAAATAACCTTCACCAACTTCATCCTCCTCAAAAAAACGATCCTCTAATCTGTTGACATGCTCTAGGCGGGTCGAATCGAGGCTTCACTGAAGATGAAAGGACCAAAGGATCAGTCGATGAGGACCTCTCCCAGATAGCTAAGAGGCGGCTGTCCCTGTGAGGGTAAGCGGGACAATGGGCGTGGAGCTTTTATCTTCGGACGTTTCTCTTTTTTCTTCTCCTTCCTTTTTTCTTTTATTCTTTCTCTCTGTATGCCTTTTCTTTATATATATGTAAATGTATATCTATAAGTATTTATCTCTTTCCTTCTCTCTCTCTTCCTCTATCCAATTCTCTCTCTCTCCGTCTCTTACATTCTATTCAATCACGCTCACACAAACCAAAGGAAATAGCAGTGAGTTCGCACGATTGATACACGAAACTAACAGCAAAAGAGAAGGGAAAACAAAGTCCTAGTTGTGGGTTGTGATAATGAAGTGAGTTATGATAATGATGTGAGTTGTGAGTGCCATTTGTGATGCCTTTGCATACGGGTTGTGATGCCAGTATTATCGTACGTATATTGTAATAATTATGTGATTATATTATGCACACTGCTTTTGTATATGTTATACCTTGTGAAATATAGAAGGTGATATTTAGTTTATACTGCTGTGTAGTATATCACCTATGTGAAAGAGTGAGATTCTCTGTACGATTTAAAGAGTAGAATATTTTATTTTGTCTCTGTAGTCACACGTATGGCAGAAACACTCTCAGAGGGAGCCTGGCGTGTGGGGCAGAGGAACATGAAGAGTTCCGTTTTAATTTTGTCAGAGCTAATCTCCAATGAACCTATTTTAGTTTTCCTCGGTGTTTTCTTCACCCTCAAGCATCATAGAGAAACACCAAGCAAACATAGAAGACGAACACTTCTCAGACGCAAAACATTATCAGGAAGCAAACCAAACTTCCAGAATTTCGCATTCGAAGTCCGTGTTTCCAGAGAGAAGAACAAACGAAAAATCAAGCCATGGCATTCAGAAAGGAATAAGTAAACAAAGAAACAGATAGCTAACATAATGAAATAATCAACGTGGCCACAAATAAATCGAGCGACGGAATAGCCAAATGAAAAACACCGAAGTAAAGTCTCCTTATTCATCCCACTCAGGAGGAAGCATCTCTCGATTTCTCAAGGGCAGACGAAGCATCAATACCATATACGTGTTCGTGGGTATTGGGTTGCCGGAGACGAGGCACCGATTTTTCTCAAGATAAGGATATTTTTCTCTCTGTCTCTGTCTGTCTGCCTCCTTTTCTCTTCCCCCCCCCCTCCTCTCTCTCTGTCTCTACCTTTGCCTCTCCTTCTCCCTTTCCCCCTCTTTCCCGCCCCTCGTCTCTTTCTCCCTCACTATGCAAATTGAATAGTTGAAAGGACAAACACTAAAACGTAAAGTTAAATTTCATCACCGCATTTTATTTGCATATCAACTGACTTTCATTCAGCATGCGTACTGTACTTAATCAGATGATTAGGATTTCCATATCCCTACATCATTTAAGTTAATTAATCATGCATTCGGTCCAACGCACAAAAGAAAATCTTTTTGAAATCATTATAACCATTATAGAACATAATTCGGTATTTGCACGTTGAATGATGCAAGGTGGGTATTTTTAAGATCTTAAAAATACCCACCTTTCAGTATATACCGGCAAATATACAAATACTTATAATCAGCTCAATTGCAAAACCGCTTTAAACACACACACACAAACAGAAACATACACACAAACAGACACAAGCACGCATGAACACGCACACACAAACACACACACAGATGAATAATCTTCACAAACTCCATCTTCCTCTAATTTGTCGACGTGCTTCGGGCGGGTCGAGTCGAGGCTTCACCGAAGATCAAAGGGCCGAGGGATCAGTCGATGAGGACCTCTCCTAAATAGCTAAGAGGCGGCTGTTCCTGTGAGGGTAAGCGGGACGAAGGCGAAGGAAAGCGCCTTTGGGGGGAAATGAGCGTGGAGCTTGTATCGTCAGACGTTTTTCTTTTATCTTCTTCTTTCTCTCTCTCTTATTCTTTACTGCTGCCTTTCCTCTATTGTATATGTAAATGTGTATCTGTGTCTATATATCTATCTTGCTTTTTCCTTTCTCTCTCTCTGTGTCCCTCTCTATCTCTCTCAGTCTTTCTCACACACTCTCTCTGTCACCTTCTTTTTTTTTCTCTTTCTGTCTGCCCAGTTCTCGGTCTCCTTCTCTCAACAACTATTAAATCACTATTACACAAATGAAAGGAAATAACAGTAAGCTAACACGACTGATAAACGAAACTAGCTGCAAAAGAGAAGGGAAAACAGATTCCTTGTTAGACCCAAAACATCAGGAAGCGAACCTCAGGGATTTCGCATTCGAAGTCCGTGTTTCCAGAGAACAAACGAAAAATTAAGCTATTGCATTCAGAAAGGAATAAGTAAACAAACAAAAAAAACAAACAGATGTCAAAGATAATAGAATAATCAACGTGGCCACAAATGAATCAATAAAATGTATAATTCAACACATTTCTCGTGCAAGGAAATAGCCAAATGAAATAAACATCGAAGTCTCATTGTTCATCTCACTAAGGAGAAAGCTTCTCTCGATTTCTCAAGCGCAGAGGAAGCGTCAATACCATATACGTGTTCGTGGATATTGGCTTGATGGAGACGATGCACTACTTTTTCTCAGTACAAGGATTTTTTATCTCTGCCTCTATATGTGTCCGTCTCTGCCTCTCTTTTTTTTTCTCCCCTTCCCCTCTCTCTCTGCCTCTCTTTTTCTCCCTCTTCCTCTCTTTCCCGCTCTTTTTTTCTCTCTCTCTCACTATGCAAACTGAATAGTTAAAAGAACAAACACTAAAACGTAAAGTTAAATTTCATCACCGCATATTAGTTGCATTTCAAGTTTCCTTCACTCAGCATACGTATTGCCCTTAATAAAATGAATAGGTTTTCCATATCCCTACATCATTCAAGTTAATTAATCATGCATACCAACGTACAAAATATTTTTTTTTCGAAATCATTATAACCATTTTAGAACATAATTCGAATGATGTAAGGTGGGAAAATTAATATCTCCTTTCAGTATATGCCAGGAAATATAAAAACACATAATCAGCTCAGTAACAAGACTGCTTTAAACACACACGCACAAATACAAACACACACAAAAACACACACGCAGACAAATAACCTTCACAAACTTCATCCTCCTCCTCCTCAAAAAAAAAAAAAAAAAAAAAAAAAAAAAAAAAAAAAAAAAAAACTAATTTGTCGACGTGTTCCAAGCGGGTCGAGTTGAGGCTTCACCGAAGACCAAAGACCGAAGTATCAGTCGATGAGGACCTCTCGCAAATAGCTAAGAGGCGGCTGTTCCTGTGAGGGTAAGCGGGACGAAGGCGAAGGAGAGCGCCTTTGGGGGGAATGAGCGTGGAGCTTTTATCGTCGGACGTTTCCCTTTCTCTTCTCTCTTTTTTTCTCTGTGTATTTATAAATGTGTACTTCTGTCTATATATGTATCTTTCTTTCTTTTTCCTTGCTCTCTCTATTTCCTTCTCTTTCTCTTTCTCTCAGTCTTTCTCTCATACTCTCTTTCTCTATTTCTCTCTCTCTTACTCTTTCTCTCTCTTCCCCCCCTCTCTGTATCTCTATTTTTCTCTCTCCCAATAGCTACTAAATCAACATTACACAAACCAAAGACAATATGAATAGGCTAAAACAAACGATACACGAAACGAGCAGCAAAAGAGAAGGGAAAACAAATTCCTTGTCAGACACAAAACATTATCAGGAAGCGAACCAAACCTCAGGAATTTCGCATTCGAAGTCTGTGTTTCCAGAGAGAAGAACGAACGGAAAGTGAAGCCAAGACAAACGGAAGGGAATAAGTAAACAAACAAATAACTAAGACAATGGAATAACCAACATACCCGTAAATAAATCGAGAGCATGTATCATTTATGGACATTTCTCGAGCAACGGAATAAGGCAAATCAAACAAATAGGATTGAAAATAAAGAAAAAAAAAATGTAAATCGTACGTTTACTCTATCCACTTCAAAAGAACGGACCTCTAATTTGTCGCCGTTTTTTCGAATCGGGTCGAACCGAGGCTTCTATGTAGAAGAAAGAACCGAAGGATCAGTCGATGAATACCTCTCCCAGATAGCTAAGAGGCGGCTGTTCCTGTGAGGGTAAGCGGGGCGAAGGCGGAGGAGAGCGCCTTAGGGGGATATGAGCGTGGAGCTTTTATCTTCGGACGTTTCTCTTTTTTCTTCTTTCTCTTATCCTTTTTTTTTTTTTCTCTTTCTCTCTCTATATATATCTGTGCAATCACTATTACACAAGGGAAGAACCGCATTCATGTTGACAAATGTAGAAAATGAATATCTTCACAATACGAGAGATGTATTTGCCCGGTTTCGATTATATCTTTGTCAGAAAATACACACACCAAAGGAATTACAGAGTATATACATCTCAGACATGAGCTGACCAAACACCAGACGACTGTGACCTCCCACTTATTGTCCATATAATTGGATAGTTTGAATCCGATGTTATATTGACATTATTCTCCGTCGCGATGTAAGGAGCTTCCATAATTTTTCTTTTCTGTTTGTTCAGTCCTCCATGGCTTATTTTCGCTTCCTTCCTGTTGGGTAGATGTCCAGCTTCATCTATATGTACTACTATGGTGTTGGAAGTCTTATGGTGATGGACGTCATCTCGATGTTCGCCGATCCTGGTGCTGAAACCACGGCCTGTTTCGCCTAAGTATTCCCACACCTCTTCTCTTTCTCATAATGCAGACTGAATAGTTAAAAAAACAAACATGAAAATGTAAAGCTAAAATCATCATCGCAAATTATTTGCATATCAACTTACCTTCATTCAGCATGCGTATTGTCCTAAATCAAATTCATGGGCATTGCATTCCCAACATCATTTATGTTATTTAATCATGCATTCGGTCCATCGTACAAAAAAAATCTTTTTGAAATCATTATAACCATTTTAGAACACAATTCAGTATTTAAACTCTCCAAGTTTAATGATGCAAAGTGGGTATTTTAATATATCGTGCTTTCAGCATATACGAATACATAAACACTAATGATAATTTCAGTTACAACACACACACACACACACACACACACACACACACACACACACACATACACACACACACATACACACACACACACACACACGTGACGAATAACCTTCCCAAACTTCATCCTCCTCAAAAACGAACCTCTAATCTGTCGACGTGCTTCAGGCGGGTCGATTCGAGGCTTCACTGAAGATCAATGGACCGAAGGATCAGTCGATGAGGG
>NC_061829.1:2610215-2612715 GCF_019202785.1 Penaeus chinensis | reverse complement strand
TCTACTCCCATCACTGTCAATCTTTATTCTACCTTTCTTCTTATAACATTTTTACGACCAGTATATGACCTTCGTAACTAAGGAAAATGAAACACACACACACACACACACACACATACACACACACACACACACGCACGCAAACACACACACACACACACACACAAACATAAACACACACACACAAACACACACACACAAATACACACACACACACAAACATAAACACACACACACAAACACACACAAATACACACGCACAACCACACACACACAAACATAAACACACACACACACACAAACATAAACACACACACACACACACTCGCAAACACACACACACACACACACAAACAAATAAACCTAAACACACACACACACCTATATATAAGTATACATATAATGGGAGGCGATGAATGAAGAAAGAGAAGGAGGGAGGGATTACGAGATAGATAGAGTAAGGAAGTGAGAGAGAGAAAGAGAAACCGGGACTCCTACATACACAAGTACAGAGAAAGTGAGAGAGAGAGAGAGAGAGAGAGAGAATTAGCCACTCTGAAGCAAACCATTTAAACTAGTCTCACTGCTTACCCCTGCGTATTACTTACATCATTTTAAGTCGCAGTTTCATCAGCCTTATGTAACTAGGAACAACTACCCCTCCAAGTTCATGATTTTAAAAGCGGTTGAACTCGTAAGGGAAAAATGAACTCGAGAACTGCAATGAAGGCAATAACACTGTTGCAATAGAACGTGAACAAATGTAAACATTAAGATCATACCCCATAATCATCTTTTCTCTCCGGTCTAACTGAGATAAAAAAATAACACGGAATTAAGGAGGAAATGGAGGAGACAGGCTATCGTGTTTCGTGTTCTTGATTACGATATAAAGCCACTGTATGAAGCTAGTGTATCGTAGGCAAGGCTGCCTCCCGTTTGCCGAAGTCGAGCCCATTCCATTAATACTTTAACAGTACCAGCTCTTAACAGGAAAGCTGAGGACGGGGGTCAAGAGGGAATGACGTTTTAGATTGCAGAATATAGCTTGAGGGTTTCACGAGCAGGAGAAGGAACCCCAGATTAAAAAGAAAGAAAAATCGTGTATACATTGTATTCGTGGTGGATATTCACTTTATTTGTGCATATGAATTCATTTTGAAGAAATTTAGCCTGTATTCACCCATAGATATTTTTTAAATCAAACAAAACCCAATGAAACACCTAGCTAATATCCTTTGCAATTGATGTATCAGAAGAATATTTAACTAGTTATTAACAAACCAGTTTATGAAGAAAAAAAAACAATAAACAATCAATTGAAATTATGTGTACATTACTCTCTCTCTCTATCATTCTACCCAGACTGTTCCAGGAAAATTATCTCTCTCTCTCTCTCTCTCTCTCTCTCTCTCTCTCTCTCTCTCTCTCTCTCTCTCTCTCTCTCTCTCTCTCTCTCTCTCTCTCTCTCTCTCTCCCGTTCAATCAAGAATGTGAGAGCAATGGTTATGCATATCGTTCTTTATCGGCCAAATAATTATTACATCATACTAATTGGGTGTAATCAAACATGCACTATTTCATGCAAAGTGGCGGCTTTTCTACAACATTATTACGACGCAATCATACAAACATAAAACAGCCACACACCTAAGCGAGTTCAGCGTTCATTAATAAACGAACCTCTCATATATCAAAGCGTTTAATCTACTTGAGTCAAGGCTTTAGATAAAATAAAAAGGACCAAGTGAGCAGTCGAAGGGTATCTTTAACAAATAGTTTGAAGGCTGTTGTCCCTGTGGAGACAAGTGGGACGGAGTGAGGGAGGAAGCAGTATTTGGGGGAAATGTAGGTACCTACACATGGAAAACTTTCTTTCTGGGTTTTATCTCCTCTCTCTCTCTCAGTTTGTTTGCCTCTCTGTTTGTCTATGTGTCTGTCTGTCTGTCTATATATATTTATGTATACATAAATATATATATATATACATAGATGGATAGATACATACATACATATATGGCTGAATAGACACCCAGATAGGTACACACATACATCTATATATATATATATATATATATATATATATATATATATGTATATATATATATACACACACACAGATGTGTGTGTGTGTGTGTGTGTGTGTGTGTGTGTGTGTGTGTGTGTGTGTGTGTTCAACGGGTGATTCGAAAAAAAGTGAAGGTAATTGGCGGTGTGAGTTGGTTTAGAGTAAAACGAAAATTTAAGTGAGTCATTTACAAAATAAAAGAAATAAAAGAACGTCGAGAAAAGCTAATTTACCCGAATCTTCCCATTCTAAATTGAAATTTAATAGTACGGGCGAGGTTGTAAAGTCTTTCGAAAAAATCCGAACGGTTTTCTTGTCACACAGAAAATATCTCATCAACACGGCGAAACCAAACCCCGTCTAGCGGCAGAAGAGACGGAAGGAGTTCATTTTCAAACATATTCATGTATAAATTCACAATAACTGAGCTAA
>NC_061829.1:2595215-2597715 GCF_019202785.1 Penaeus chinensis | reverse complement strand
TCTTTTTATCGCCGATAGAAATCTATTTTGGTAAAGTGGACGTATATTTCAAGTCCTTGGTTTACACGCGATAAAGAGATTTAGTGGATTATGTGCATATGTAAATTAATTTTTATATATTGTTTTATTTGATATTATATTTTGACGATACGGGGAACAATGCTGATATTGTTGTTCCTAATATTATTTTAACTGTAAATATAGAAAATGTACTCTTAGGAACTGTTTTTTGCTTTATATACTGGTGAATATCATTATCATTATAGTTTTGTTATTATCATAAATATTATCATTATCATCATCATCATCTACATCTCATCTACATCATCATATATGTCCTATATAACAAAAAATTCTGATCAGAAAACGAATAACAAAAATGTATTTACAATTTTCATTTCTTCAACACGTATAAAATAGATGGATACAATAATTAATAATGACAATAAAAATAACGATGCACTGCTAACCAACGAAAATATTTTTCAGCTCGCTTTTTCTGAATAAACTAAAGTGATAAACTGCAGTTCAATTATTACGCTGTCTCGATCATGCTTCCTATGGATTTCTTTGGAGGCGAGATGCCCGATAGAGATTATACTTCAATAAATACAATGTGTCCGCGTATGTGTGTGTGTGTGTGTGTGTGTGCGTGTGTGTGTGTGATTAACTGTGTGAGTGTGTGTGTGATTAAGTGTTGGTGTTTATGTGATTATGTGTTTGTTTGTTTATGTGTGTATGTGCGTGTGTTTGTTTTTGAGTGTGTGATTATGTGTTTGTTTGTTTATGTGTGTATGTGCGTGTGTGTTTGTTTTTGAGTGTGTGTATGTTCATATATATATATATATATATATATATATATATATATATATATATATATATATATATATATATATCTGTGTGTGTGAGTATGTGTATATGCGCGTGTGGTTCATGTGCGTTTAATGACAGAGAGAAAGAGAAAGAAAGATGATGCAAAGCCTTTCTAGCGTAATAAATCTTAAAAACAAACTTTGTGAAGGAGCGAACGACCTTAAACTAACCAGAGATGTTTTGCTTCGTCAAAAGATTCCTTTGGAAATAAAGAATAGGGAGGAGAGACAACACATATCTGGAAACACTGTGTTAAATGCAAAGCTTAACGTGAAGGGAACTCTGGCAAAGAAACTGTCACGTTTCTCTGTTTTCTTCTCTTCTCTCTATTTTCATTTCTTCTTCCCTCTTCCCTTCCTCTCTTTCTTTCTCATGCTCTTTCTATCTGTCTATCTATTTGTCTTTCTATCACTATCTATCTATCTATCTATTTGTCTATCTAAGTATCTTTGTATCTAACTATCTTTCTAAATATCTACTTATCCATCCCTCACTTATCCATCCCTCTCTTCTTCTTGTTCTTCTCTCAATTCACCCCCCCTCCCCACCCCCTCCCTAACACACACACACACACAAAGACACGCTCGCACACACACATAAACACACACACACACACACAAACACACACACACACAAACATACACACACACAAACACAAACATACAAACACACAAACACAAACACACACGCACACAAACACATAAACACACACCCATCACAAACACACAAACCCACAAACACACACAAACACACAGCCAGCCCCGGCAGCCTCCCAGCCACAGTAAAACAAAGGCCAGCAGAGAGTTCCATTCGCAGAAGATTTCCCCCGCCAATTATCTCTTGGTTTGGTCGTTAGAAGATACTTTGCAACGAGATACGGTTGCATTGCAACTGATATTGCGCCCATTTAGCCTTTGGAACTTGAGACGACAAATGTTTTTGGTTTGCTTGTTCCGTCTGTTTCCACATCATTGTTTTTTATTTGTTTTTTGTTTTGTTGTTTTTTTACTTCTGCGAAGGGGAATGAAGAAGAAAATTAATGTTAAGGATAGATAGATAGAAAGATAAACTGATAGCTAGTGTGTGTGTGTGAGAGAGAGAGAGAAAGGAGAGAGAGAAAGAAAGAGAGAGAGAGAGAGAGAAGGAAAGACAGAGACAGACAGACAGACAGAGGGAAAAGGTGAGAGAGTGAGAGAGAGAGATAGACAGATAGAGAGAGAGAGATAGAGAGAGAGTTAGAAAGAGAGAAAGAGAGAGAGAGAGAGAGAGAGAATAAAGGAGAGAGAGAGAGAGAGAGAGAGAGAGAGAGAGACAAACAGACATACAAACAGACAGATAAAAAAGCAGACAGACTGACCGATAGATAGACACACACACACACGAACATACATTATATATATATATATATATATATATATATATATATATATATATATATGTGTGTGTGTGTGTGTGTGTGTGTGTGTACCTGTGTGCGTGTGTGTGTGTGTGTGTATGTGTGTGTGTGTATGTGTGTGTGTGTGTGTGTAAAGATAGAGAGATAGATAGATAGATAGATAGAGAAGATAGATAGATATAGATAAAGATAAAGCAATCAACACTCTTGTATTAATCCAACAAATGAAAA
>NC_061829.1:2570215-2572715 GCF_019202785.1 Penaeus chinensis | reverse complement strand
AATGAATACCTTCACAATACAAGATATGTATTTGACCGGTTTCGATTATATCTTCGTCAAAAATGCATATGAACATGAATACGCTTCATACATACATACGTTTCGAGCGTACTTCCACACATATTCAGTGGTAAACTGAAAACTATGTGGATAATAAATCATTCGAATATTGATTACTCAAATTGAGATAATAAAGACATCTATTTAAGTATAACAGTCAATTAAATGAGTAACTGTCATAAAATATTAAGTAAATAAAACAAGATATATGACAAGAGAATAATGTAGGCTAAGTTTAAGGACATTAAGATTCGCAAAAAAAAAAAATGCTATGTGTGATAGGAAACGACAGCGTGTGTGTGTGTGTGTTTTTTTTTTTTTTTTTTTTTTTGGGGGGGGGGGGGCGTTATATAATTTATCTGCATGTAACTTTAAAAAAATATATATTAGACTTATCAGCCAGCATGTAAAATGTCACAGATCTATATTCTTGTTAGTAGTTAGTGTATTAAATCATAGACATTATAACCAATACCATATATGGATTGACTGTCAATCATAACCAGAAATATGCAAAATATTTATCAAATCCTAAAATCACGATTTGATTGCAGTACATGCGAACAAAGAGGATCATGGTGAGCGGGGAAGCCAGCTACCATAAAATCATAATCCTGAATTTACCACAGGTGGCTTATTCCAATATATTACAATATTGGTTTAATTGTATATAAAAATCAAGGGAGTAGGGATGGGAAGCCCATTAGGACCAAATCTAGCCTATATTTATATGGCATAATATAAGTATACGGTTTAAATATTACCCTAATGAAGTTAAACCTATTTACTATTACAGCTATGCTAATGATTTTTATTGTTATTCAAATCTAAAGAAAAATATAAAAGTTCTTGGAATATGTGAATAACAAGCATAAGATTTAGAAGTGAAATTGAATTTAATGGAAATTAATATTAAGATATTAATTTTCAAAGGGATGATACTTCTTTTGTTTCTTCAGTTTATAGAAATATATTAAGATTTCATTTTATGTGTCTTTATTATTATGTAAAATATTATAAAATAAAATAATTACTTCTCCTTTAATTGGTTTGCCATTAACACACAGTGAATCTGACTTGAGCTGGAATATATAGACGGTTGTAAAATAGTAATACTCACTCACCCAATGCAAATCAGTTTAATCAGCCACCCTTTCCACTGATTAGTACGATATATACCCTTCAGACTTTATGCTAAGGAGTCAGGGCACAGACAACATTTCTGGGTAATCTAATCCATAATTAGTATTCGTAGTAAATATACTTACAAGTAAACTTGTAAATATATTTACAATAGCCTAATTTGTAATCCAGGGTAAATTGATAAAGTTTAAATATAAATATATATATATATATATATATATATATATATATATATATATTTATATATATATATATATATATATCTATATATATATATCTATATATATATATATATCTATATGTATATATATATGTATATATATATATCTATATGTATGTATATATATGTGTGTGTGTGTGTGTGTGTGTGTGTGTGTGTGTGTGTGTAGATGGCGAGCTTAGGGTTTAAGGTAGACAACCAAGATGTCTATAGTCCTTTAATAAAAAAGTAAAGATGGAGTGTGGCTGCTCCTAGAAGCAAAGTGTTGCTCCTTCGCTCTCTGTAGATACTGCCCGTCATATTATATGAATAATCAGGTAAAGCACTGGTCATGGGTATATGCATCTATATGTATGTGTGGAGGTACTGACACTTAATTAGCCTGCACGTTACATGGGATAAGGGAGAGTTTTGCGTACTTCATGGTCAGGTATACTGTCCGTTACAATCCTTATTTTTGTGTACGTCCCTTAACAGACGAAGCTCAAATCTATCGCGTTGTGTGACCATCATTCCCTAAAGATTTATCATTCCTTCTTCTAAGTTATTGGAAAATAAATATTCCCTTATTCTTTAATGATTGAGTAATCTGAACAAAGTTGCGTGTTTTTCAGCGATATATTATGTAAATTAATATATAACTGAAAAACACTCAGCTTCCTTCAGGTCATGTATGTATTTTTGCCATTTCTATCTATGCTTAACATTCAATCCTGATTAATTTTGAATATCAATAAGTCTTTATCTGTCTTAATGTCTCTCATCTACGTTTGCTGTATCATATCTATATCCCAGTTTCTTTCCAAAGAATCCTTAATAAATCCATATTAATTTCTATTCAAGCCTACTCCCTGATAGCCAACCCTGCTTCAGCCACTTGTAAAGTAGATAAGTAGCTGAAATTTGATGAGCCTTGTTATTTTTATCTTTCTTTTTATCTAGAATATTTGTTTTGGAAAAATTAAGACTACATAAATAGCTTCCATCCTTCAAAGCTACAAGTTTTCTATTCTGTTGATAATAAACTACGAAAGTTCCCTGACTTACTTGAATTTATGGGGCACATCCAAACAGCGT
>NC_061829.1:2525215-2527715 GCF_019202785.1 Penaeus chinensis | reverse complement strand
TAAGTATCAATTTGATGATAAAGAAAGAAAGAAGAAGCAGGAGCAAAAACAAAACAAAAAAACAACAACAACAACAACAAATAAACAATTAAATAGCAAATGAAAATGCAAATATATCTTTCTATCGCTAGTGCTAACAATGATGGAACTTCTTATACATATTTCATTCATCCTTAAAGTCTTATATATTTCTAAATCAAACAAATATCAGGCAAGAATAGTATACAAGTTCCTCACATATCTGAATTTCAGCGAACAGACAGACGTCACAGGCGACTAGCTACACATGATTTGTGAAGGAAAAAAATCAAAATACATTTTACAAACTTCAATTATTTTACTGATTTGCCTTTTCCCGGTTCTTCCTTTTCCTTTCTTTCTTTTTTTTCATTCGTGTTTGTTCTTATTATCACTTCTATTGTTATTATTGCTATTGCCATACTCTTACTACTATAGTCCTACTAATAAAACCATTACTACTACTGCAATTGTTATAATGATACTACTACTACTAATAATAATGATAACGTAAAAATAATCAGTTTTATTTTTATTATTATTATTATTATTATTATTATTATTATTATTATTATCATTGTCATTATTATTGCCATTATTGTTATTATTATTATTTTCATTATTTTTAGTATTATTATTATTAGTAGTAGTAGTATTGTTAATATTACTATTATTATTATTGTTATTATTGCCATTATTGTTATTATTATTATTTTCATTATTTTTAGTATTATTATTATTATTATTATTAGTATTGTTAATATTACTATTATTATTATTGTTATTATTATTATTATTATTATTATTTTCATTATTACTATTATTATTATTATTATTATCATTATCATTATTGTCAATATCATCATTATTACCATTTGTTATCATTAGTATTATTAATAGTAGTAGTAGTAGTATTAATACTATTATCATTATCAACATTATCATTATTATTAATATCATTATCATTTTCGTTATTATTATTGTTATTAGCATTATTACTATTATTATTATTATTATTATTATTATTATTATTATTATTATTATTATTACCATTATGTAGCGTGACACACTGTACCCCCCCCCCCCCCCCCCCCCCCTCCCTCTTAGATGATGCTCGCTCCGTGTGTTTTCCGTGTGTGTATATGCCCCATTGCGTGCACAGCATGTGCGTGTATGTGTGTGTGCAAGCATAAGTATATGTATTAGTATGTGTATATGTATATTTGCGTATGTTGGTGCGTGTGTGTGTCTGCGCGTGATTGAGTGACCGAGTGTTGAATTGCTTGCGCTCTCTGGGGCGCGCGTGGTCCGTGTGTGTGTGTATGGGTGTGTATGTGGAGGTTGTGTTTGCGGTTGCAATGTTGGCATGTACTTGTCTGCATGTATGCTACAACACGTGTCTGTGTGGGCTTCCTTGCGGTGTATGCGTGAGTGCGTGTGGTTTCGCTTGCTGACTGTCCGTTGTATCGAGGTGGTATATGTTTTATGTATTTTTCTGTCTTATGTATTATATCTATTATTTCTTTTATCCTTTTAATATCATATATTGTGTTTGTATTTTACTTATTTTTGTTTTACTGTCAATTGTTTTAATGTTTTAATAACTTCACACGTCACGAGCGGCCTTTTGTATGGATTGGGTAAAATACATTCGTTGTTCTAATGCACCACGGGGCGTTTCTTTCCTCCATCCTCTGGCATTTATATATATATATATATATATATATATATATATATATATATATATATATATATATATAACAAGTGATACTACGTGGCCGACAGCTCAGGCTAAGAAACCTGAAAGGACGGGAAAAGTTAAGTATTGAACCTAAGTGACAGTATTAATTAAAGATAGGAGCTGGACCGTGCAAGATTGCACTTATACATACACCACATATCATATGCATCCTCGTGGTTCTTCTACTTGACTTCATTTCTTTTTATGCCCTCTACTGCATATTTCCCTTTCATTTTACCCTCCTCCTGCATCTCATACTGTTCTTATGCTAGCCTATCACTTCTTTTTCTCCCTGGATTTTAGTGATTTTATTTATTCCTTAAATTCAAATATGCGCCAGTTATCATGGGCCATTGAGAGATTCCCCGCTGTAACATCTCACAAGGTCATATTCCCCGAAGGACATCAACAGCAGCAGTAGTAGGGGATTTGACATTTTCTTTATTTATATCACTATAATTATCATTGTGATGCTATTCTTATTATAATCTTTATCATCATCACCCTTATTGTAAATATCATTATTATTTTTTTCATTATCATTGTTATATTCACTCTCTTTATAATCGTGTTTTTTTTTTGTTATCATTATTGTTCTTGTTGCAGCAATGATACTGTTATTTGTGTTGTTTTTATTATAACTGGTTTCCTTATTACTAATACTAACATCATCTTTCCTATTGTTATTATTATTATAATGATCACTTTTTTTGTTATTTTATTGTTATTACCATTACTATT
>NC_061829.1:2515215-2517715 GCF_019202785.1 Penaeus chinensis | reverse complement strand
GCCCCACTGTTAACTCCGTATCCGTGTCACTCATTCGCTATCGCCGTCAATTAACGTGTAGTGCAGTAAAACATATATGCATGATAATAAAAATGGTTGCTGATGAATTTTGTTTGCATGAAATTAATAACTGAAATAGCGGTAAGCCAATTCAGTTATATATATATATATATATATATATATATATATATATATATATAAATATATATATATACATATATACACACAATATATATATATATATATATATATATATATATATACATATACATATATACACACAATATATATATATATATATATATATATATATATATATATATATAAATATATATATATATATACATATATACACACAATATATATATATATATATATATATATATATATATATATATATATATATATATATATATATATATATATATATACATATACATATATACACACAATATATATATATATATATATATATATATATATATATATATATATATATATACATATACATATATACACACAATATATATATATATATATATATATACACATATATACATATATATATACATTTATATATATATATATATATATATATATATATATATATATATATATATATACATATGCAATAAATATATATATGTGTATGTGTGTGTGTGTGTGTGTGTGTGTGTGTGTGTGTGTGTGTGTGTGTGTGTGTGTGTGTGCTAAACACAGAGACATACAAATTACTATCAATAGAGATACTAGTACACAATATATTCAGTGAATGTATAAGCATATACATCTTTCCCCGTGAACATTCGAAAAGAAGGCCAGATCAGAAAACATTAAAAAAAAAAAAAAAATGAGCAAAAAAGGTACATAATGAAACGAAAACAAAAGCAAAAAACAGATGCGAAAAAATAACGAGGAAAATAAAAATAGAGCTTTTAAGAAAGGGAAAAGGAGAGCAAAGATTATTTTCCATGACAAGGTACGAAGTGTAGTTCATCACATCTTGAGTTAATGAAATTTGCGTTTTTTTTTTTTTTTTTTTTTTTCCCGAAATACGATGAAACCTCACCCACTCTCTCCTTTCTTTCCTTCTTTTTCGGGCCTATGTGTTTCTGTGTGTTTTATGTTTATTTTGGTGTATTTGTTTCTTTACGGTTGTGTGTTGTTTCTGTGGAATTGCTTGCGTATGTTGGTGGGAGAGTGCGTGTAATGTTGTATATCTATGTGTGCGAAATTATTTATAAATATGTGTTTATATATTCATGTGATAATTTGTGTTTGTGTACGCGCGTGTGTATATATGAATAGATGTAAAAACAGCTACAACACCGATTACCACAACTACATCAACACAATAATCATGGTGATTACCCTTAAATAACAACAATATTGTAGTAATATTACATAATCATACATTCATAACACCTATGCGTTCCCAACCTTCGAAAATGTTGAGTGATTCAGTGAATTTATATTTATCCAAACCATTATTTACTCGAAATCAAAATAGAAATATGAAAATTTTATTTTTTTAAACACAAGCGTAATGTACAATGTACCTAACGAGTTTATGGTGTTTTAAACTGTAAATTGGATTGACTGTAGCTCAAGTGATTTTGTTTCTATTTTACCCCTTTTAGCGCAATATTTTAATTGATGGTTGAAAATATTTTTTGTTAAAAAACGAAAAAGTCCGCTGTATATCCAGAAAAAACTAGATTTTGCAGTTTTGATATCAAATGGTAGATACTTTGATGTGAAGTACTATGAACAATAACAATAGTGTTGATGTTACTAAGTTGCTGAACGCGTTAATTAATGATAATGACAGTAATGATAACTACACTGGGATTGATAAAAAACATAATCAAGTATGATAATAATAATGACCAAAGTGATAATTTGAGAGAGAATCAACGATGGAAAAAAGAGGTAATTGTCATTACCTTATAAATACATAATAATAAACTTGCTAATTAGAGAAAAGAAGGAATGAGAATAAAGATAAGGACAATCTGCAAACTATGAGAAAAGGGAAAGCGCAATCTAAACTCTAGACAAAGATCAAATAAGACGAAAAGAAATAGACTGAAAGAAATTCAAAAAGAAGAAGAAAGAAAAGTGGTATTAAGGAAAAAAATGGCACTTGAGATTAGATTGGAACAGGAGAAAGTTTGAAAAACCTACAACAAACACCTGAAATGTATTCGAAAGTATATACAGTAGTTGTTTGGACAAGCAGTAACATTTATGAGTGATATCTGATGTTATGCTTTTAACTGAGGCACGAGAAATCAAGAAAAGAAAAAAGGGTGACTTGAAGTTGAGAGATACAATGAATATTTATGAAGAGGAAGGATCAGCATTGCAATAAAGCAGGGCAGTAGTGTTCTGCAAACATAGCCTGTGTGTAACCATTAATCAACGGTGGGGGGAAAAAAAAGGTAAAATATGGACAACGGGAACATTTTCATTTACCAGGAGCCAGATTCCAGAAGAT
>NC_061829.1:2450215-2462715 GCF_019202785.1 Penaeus chinensis | reverse complement strand
TTATTATCATTATCATCATCCTTATTGTTATTATTATTATTATTATTATTATTATCATCATTATCATCTTTCCGCTTGTAATTTTCTTTGATTTTCTTTGATTTGTTATAAAGTAATATAGGTTTATCTGGATTGTGTTTTGTAGGTAAATAGTTATATATTTTGCATTATTTCCGGAAAATGGACTGAACTTGTCAACTTACCTGTACTGGTTCTTAACATATATTCTTACTGGGCATTGACATATATACAAATCATACAATTTCCAATTTTCAAAAAAAGGTAATTCCTCTTCCATTACCATACTTTACTAGAGAGAGAGAGAGAGATTGAGAGAGAGAGAGAGAGAGAGAGAGAGAGAGAGAGAGAGAGAGAGAGAGAGAGAGAGAGAGAGAGAGAGAGAGAGAGAGAGAGAGAGAGAGGGGTAGAGAAAGAGAGAGAGGGGTGGGGTAAGGGAGGGAGAGCGAGAGAGAGAGAGAGATACAAATAGAGATAGATAGATTTATTAGATATATAGATAGATATATATATATAGAGAGAGAAACAGAGAGACAGATAGACAGAGGGAGAGAGGGGGGGAGGAGAAAAATACACCCTAAAATCTACCATCACAACTTTACCAATGACGCACTTCATCTCCATTCGATCAAGGAGAGATAGTCTGTTCCAATCTTCATGCTTAGTCGATCCCTTCCTCGTGCAGAGTCGAAATTGGACTCTGGAGACGAAAAACCCACATTTCAAGAACCAAACCCCGTCACACGATGGCGTCACAGACCAGCGATTGAGATTACGTAACTTTGCCCAAGTGTAAAGAAAGTGGGCCTGTTATAGAGAAAGGCAGAATCAGTGAGGAAGAGTTTGATCATGGAGTTCTTCTTTCCAATTATTCCTGTTTGTCTTCCTTCTCTTTAACTTTAACTTTCTGATTTGAAGGAATTCAGTTTTCTCTTGCAAAACTGAGGTGTCCTACGATGTATATATATATTTCTTATTAAAATATATGCATAGGGTTGTGAAGAAATGAATATGGAAAAAAAAATAACGATGACGGAAATACGACAAGAAAATTCTTTCTCCCAATACATATTGTAATTATAGGCTTTTTCTTTAACATTAAGTTCCGATTTAATTTCAGTGTTTGGACAAGATGAAGATCTGGAAACGAATATATGAAATGAAGATAAGAAAAAAAATCAACATTACCTGCCATCTATTACTTATCGTTATCAATGTTTGATTTTTTTTCTTCTGTTTCTTTGTAAAAATAAGCTAACACAAGTTACATCAAGAGTGTTGAGAGTAAGTTAGTTATTGAACTCATTAGAAGCTCTCTTTGAGGACTTGTACACTTGTATTCAATTAACCTAATTCAGGATCTAATTAAGTGTGTAGAGAGCTAATAGGAACTCCGTTATGATAATGTAATAATCATTAAAGTAGGTGCGATATATTTGATTTATTTTTGCTTCCAAAGGCTATTATTGAAAAAAATATGATACAATAGCTTATCTAATGTTACAGAAACATATAACATTGCAAAGTAAAATTCCCCAAAAGAGGAGTTATCTTACTCATTAATCACCAGAAGCCGATCGTGGTAAGAAAAGAACTACAAAAAACGATAAAAAGTAATAAGTAAATAAAATGGCCGCAAAGATTTAAAACAAACGTCCGAGTCTATCTCCTTTTTCTTTTCTTTTGCACTAAAATTATTCATTAAGAAACTGAATTGCGGATATATAGTAGTCAAGCCCTCCCTGGAATATACCAGAGCTAGTCTATACCTTGTCCTCGCTGAAACATAACTCCTTCAGAACGTAGCTGCGCCCTCGCTGAATGTCCCTTCTTCCAGGGCAAATCAAGACTGGTCTTATCAATTCAGACGTAATAGGATGCTTACTCTGTGCGAATCCCAGGACGGAGCCCAAGGGAGGGGCGGAGCTAATCGCTTCTCCGGAGGCTCTATTCCCGAGGGAACCTGAGGTAATTAATTATTAAAGGAGATGGTAATAAATGAATCATGCTGGTGCTTTGGTAATGCGTTCGTGTATTTAGTTAAGATCAGGCGTTCATGCGAGGTATTAGCAAAGGGTTCATGGTGATGCTTGACTGCTTGTTGGTAACAAGGGAATTATACGAGCTTTGAGTTGTGCTGAAAAAATAATTGTCTTCCTCTCCTTCCTTGGTTATTATCATTTTTTTAATTCATCCTTTTATTTTGATTTTGTTGTTGGTATATATCTATCTTATATTTTCTTGTTTCTCTCATGAATATTTTTACTACGAGGAAATGTGTCTTTCAGAGTCCGTGCATGGCCTTTCGTAATTATTTTATTGATGGCGAACATATTTGATAATAAGGCCTCTGTCATCATTAATACTGAAACAACTCAAAGAGTTAATTAACTCAGAATCTGCTTCTTGATTTTCGATTCATCAGTGCAATTACAAAACTTGTCGTGATTATATTGAATTCCCAGTTCATTATCCCATGTCATTGTTATTATAATTTTGTTTTGCTACTTTTATTACTGCTATTATCACCATCATCAAAGTGTAAAAGTCGGTGAAAGATATTTTGGTCATGGAATTTCTCCTTTCAATTATTTCAGTGTCTTTCTTCTCAGCTTTCCAACTGTAGGGTAATCGATAACCCCGCACAAGCCTATTTTTCCTTATAATCCAAGTAAAGAAATATAAAAAAAAACAATAATAATAATATTCAATCAATATTACTTGTAAGTGCTTCCATAACCGAGATAATATCACAGGCTTGTTATTGGCTTAAAGTGATGAAGGAAAGACCATAGGAGGAATACTTTTCTTTGCCAAAGACTTTACATAAATACAGGAACTCTCCTTAACATTTATTATTTATATATTTATCTACTCATTTTTAGCGTGTTCGGTATATGTTTTAGACGAGTTGAAAAAAAAGGTATATGAAATGAAGGTAGCAAAACCAGTGATGGTCTCTTTTTGTTAGAGGCTGTCACACTTCATTCTTTCATATAGTAGTCTCCGCGTACTTGTAATATTTAGCTGTCATAGATTATGCCCTCATCTACTTCACACAAGGAACGTCTTCAAATAGCCATATTTACTTCGATTCAAGAATAATATATTAATAAATATATATAATAACGCCAACGTCTTTATACTCGATCTACAATTAAGAATGTCGACTTAATCAAGGCATGTTCGTTGCAATAAGAAGATATAATAACCCAGTTCTCCAGAATAAAAGTGACAAATTATTTCAAAAGCTGAATAGAACGTGTGGCATTACGAACGAAATAATTTAATTTGATTATCGCCATTCCCATTTGTTTTCCAAAGAGTGGAACAAACACATTACTTATGGAGAAAATCAAAATTTAGTAATCTGTAAAAGAGAACCCTCTTTACTAATAAGACCAAACTATATATACACCATCACTTACCTGAAATTGTATAAGAAGAAATATATCCTAATATATCCCATCATACTTTAATATCCGACGCTCTTCATCTTCATAAGTGTGATGATCCAGTCATCACACTTAGCCACAAACCCGGAGCTCAACTCTACGGGGGGCAAACCCCCAAAGTTCAGTATATGACGGATCCTTGCAGTCTGGGTGCAGAGCAGGATGCGCTTTTGTTGTATATAAAAACAATATTTTGCAGCACCAGGATTGTAGGAGGGTTCATGACTGGGCTAGCACTATGCAAACCGAGTTGGCAGGAATACTCATGGCCACCGAATTTCTATTGAAACAAGGCTCAGGGGTCATTTTCTGCGATTCACAGAGTGCTCTCCAGGCTCTGAACACTCTAGACAAAGGTGCGGGAAATATTGCAAATGACATCAGGATAAACGTGTATCGTGCAAAAGAACGAGGCCATAATATACGTTTTGTGTGGATTCCATCGCATGTTGGAATCCCTAGGCATGATCATGCTGATCGCCTAGCAAAGTCAGCATGTGACAAACAAAGTGTGGACATAGATCTTGGGATACCTCTTTCTAGGATTTTCTACATCATTAAAGCCTCCTTCAGAGAGGACTTGACTGAGTTGATTAATTCTCAGCGCCCTGAAAGCTGTAGCATAAAGCACTATGACCGGTTTAGGCAAGATTCCTTCATCTATGGTTTATATAAAACAAGAACAAGAAAGTGTGATGTTGTGACTGCAAGAATCAGGCTTGGGTATAGATTGTATTGGCAGGTCAGTACAGTTTGTAATGTCGAAGAAACTAAGTGTAAACTGTGTAATGAAGAATATAAGCGAATACTTGTACATTATATCTCAGAGTGCCATGTGATACAGCCTTTCAGGCCACCTAGCTTGAGGTACGGAGAACTATGTAACTACTTCATATCATCTGATGCCCTAGAAGATATACTTATGTTGTATCCTAAATTTGGAATGCAGTATCACGTAACCGAATATAAAATGTATTAATGCTTTCCCACGCCCAAGCTATATGCCGGCGTGGCAGATGAGTGGATAAAGGACTGTGCAATTGTTCCTTTCCTTAAACTGATATAAGTACTCATAGCAATGTTATAGGCTAAAATTCAAATGTAACACTATGTAATGTGCAGTTAGCCAGGGTGGTAAATAAAGGACTAAACTAATACGGCTAAAATTCAAATGTAACACTATGTAATGTTATGACCATGCATTAAATGTACCACAGCTTGCCCACGCCTGTGCAGTTAGCCAGGGTGGTAAATAAAGGACTAAACTAATACGGCTAAAATTCAAATGTAACACTATGTAATGTTATGACCATGCTTTAAATGTACCACAGCTTGCCCACGCCTGTGCAGTTAGCCAGGGTGGTAAATAAAGGACTAAACTAAAAAACCATCCCGTCATGTGAGAATGTCTCTTGAGTGATATAACATATCTGTTAAAATGTGAAGAAAGATAATAGAATTCCTCCTTAAAAGTGATAGTTACCATTATTCCTTATTTTGTATAATCGTTTCCCAGTAAATAGAATAATAAGCTTTCAACAATTTACCTCGCGAGTTGTGACTTTTCATGAACACCTAGTTCTCAATACCCTCGCGACCTGGGATTCACAAAGAGAAGTGTAATAATATGACTTGTGGTAACTTAACTCGCATTGTAAAATGCTGCTGCATCTTTTACTATTTTCGATTAACAAGTATGCACAAAGTATACATGGTGAGTTAGGTAGGTGGCATTTCATTATGTGGGTATGTGTGTATGTCCGCGAGTGAGTGTGAGAGTGAATATAAGAATATGTTTGTGTGTGTACGTGAAAAAACGCAGAACACAGGCAATTTAACATGTTTTCCAAGAAGACATACAGCAAATTGTGTTCCTGAAGAGACTGAATGAGAGAAGTAAATTAGTTTCGTCCTCGTCAAAACATATATATGTCAAGACCAGGCTTGTCAACAGCTCACACGTAATATGGTGCTTACTCTGTACGGATCTCAGGCCGAGCCCTTGGGGATTGACAGTGATAATCATTTCTCACAAGGAGGCATGACTCCCGAGGGAATTTGCGAAAATTAATTATCAAGGGGAGCAAGTAGTAATCAATAATACCTGTGCTGGTCTTCAGATTGTCTTTAGCTTAGACCTCGTGCATACGAGGAATTACCAAAGGGTGCTTGGTGATTCCTAATTATTGATGAAAAAAAAGTAAAATAGATATAAGTAAAATAAATATTTGTTAGCTGTTAGATTAGCGAATGAAACTGTTTTCTTTTCCTCTGTTTCTGTTTCCGCTCAGTACTATTACAAAAGCATGTTTATATTACCGTTGCTGTCATCCTTATATCCGTAATATCCTTGATATTACTAAACACAATACTCAACAGAGAATCACCATTAATTTTCCATTCATCAGTATTATCATGGTCGATGACAATCATTATGATAAACATACAGAAATAATTCACGTCTCTTTATTACTTGATATGGTGATTACTTTCATTTCCTTCTGACTTTATTACTACTAGTATCATCCTCAATAACAACATTACCAGCCTAGGATTTAATTGATTAAACTGTAAGAGCTCGTCATATTACATTCATCGCCGTATGTATAATATATTCCCACGTTGTTTTCTCTCTCTGTCACTTAATATGTGATTGATTTCACATTTTTATTAAGACTCTTATTGGAAAGCCTCGTTGCTTTTGGTATTTTCTTTCAAAGATTTACTGATCAGCAGCCGAATTGAAAATAAGCCCTAGATTTATTGATAGATATTTTGAATGAGGAGATGCAAGTTAGATTCGTCCTCAGTGAATCACATATAAGGTAAAGAGTTTCCTAATCCCACAAGGCATTCGCCTCTGTTGACGCGGCAGATGATTTTAAATAATCACTCTTGTCACGAAGAGATATGTCAACAGGAAATCCCAGGACAGAGCCGGCGGCGATTGACAGTGTAAATCGATTCTCATGAAAAGTCACGATCCTCGAGGGAACTTGGAATAATTAATTATTAAAGGGAACCAGAAATGAATAATACAAGTGTTTAGATAATGTAATTATACCTTTCGACCGAGTTCAGGCTTCCGTGCGAGGGATTACCAAAGGGTGCATGATGGTGCTTGATTACTGAACGGAATTATGGAAATTCTGTGAGCTTTGAGTTATGTTGGAAATGGAATATCTTTTTCTCAGGCCCTGTTTAAGCTTATCATATATTTTTTAGTTCAGTTAAGTTTAAGCTTATTATTTTATATTTTTTTAATCAATTAGTTATATTACGTCTGTCCTGTTTTTTGTTTTCTTACTTACGAATATAATTATTGCCATTTTCGTGACTAACAGTATTCAACTCATGAGCCTACATAATAACAGCTTCATAATTGCATTATTTCATACGTATGAAATAATTATCGTTGTGAATATTTTGTAGACATTCACCTGTTTTCCTTACTTACTGTTAGTGTTCATTTCAACTATTTCATTACTAATATTATTTCTACCATTTAATTGGTATCACTATAACTTTTAATAATTTTAATAATCAAAGTCATAACCATTATACTCTTAAATATCATCATCGTTATTATTATTAGTCTCATAAACAATGATGTCATTATCATCATCACCACTAATAATTCGTCATAATATTCTTATTACTACTAGCCTGCATCTTTAATTTTTCATTACTACCTTTGATATTAAAGTTAGTCATTAGTTATTAGATTTACATTGACTTAATTGCACTGAGGAATATCTCTCATGTTTCTTTTACTATTATTTTCACGCTGTTACGAATCCTCTCGACTTTTAATATCATGGTTTATTTCATTTATTTACTAATTCATGATAGTCATCCGCGTAATAATACTCGCCATAAACTACGCTTGCATTACAAACAGAATTCTGAAGTAGTAACAGTGATGAATGTTATAATACCAACCTGATAGTGCGGCCTTAATCAAAGCATAATCATGTCCAATTAAAATGCATTATACCCTGTTTTGTAGAATGAAACAAACTAATTTACTGTGTAAATTCATTGGCAAAACATGTGATTTAGGAAGTAATTAGGTGATTAATTAGATGTAATTAATTTCCATCAATTATTTAATGAGCAGATCATATATATTGTTTACGAAGAAAATCGTAACTTGTAAGAATAAAAGTGAGACCACTGTTATTAGAACGAGTCATCCAACCCATCAGTTCTCAGAAGGACAAGAAAAAGAAGATTCCTGAAATTACCTACTGCACCTACGTCATCAATTCTGCTTCATCTAAATTCAAATAAGGAGATTCTCTGTTCCAATCTCCATGTCTAGTCGATTCATCCATCACATAGGTTCTGCTGCTAAACTTTACGGGCTGAAAACCAACATTTCAATTTCAGTTCTCAAGGATGAAAATGATATACATATTTCGTGGTGTGCTAATGTATGTAGGAAGCATTTATTTGAACAGTATGTGTGTGTGTGTGTGTGTGTGTGTGTGTGTGTGTGTGTGTGTGTGTGCGTGCGTGCGTGCGCACGCATGTTCATGTGCATGTGCATATATAGGTGAATGTGTATGTAATGCAGTACATATAACTAACTAAACCGAAAAGCTGTAACTTGTGTCCATCTCACAGCTCTTTGTTTAAGTGCTAAGCCAGTTTAGAGCCGCAGTTCACCCGTAATAAGATATTAAACAGATGCTCTACAGAGAGACTGTATGAGAGATCTATAATAGTTGCGTCCTCATTGAACCCAATGTAATTCAGAAGCTAAAACCCTTTCGAGGTCTGGAGTACATCAAGACCAGGCTTATCATCGGCTCACACGTAATATAATGTTTAGTCTGTGTGAATCCCAGGACATAACCCCAGGGACTGGCAGTGCTAATCGGTTCTCACGAGGAGGCACGACTCCCGGAGGAACTTGAGATAATTAACCATTAAAGGATTGATAATACCGGTGCTTTCATAACGTGTTTGTGTATTTGGCTGAGATCTGGCGTTCATGTAAGGGGTTGCCAAAGGGTGTATGGTTAGGCTTAGTTACTAGGCGAAGATTTGGAAATTCTCTGAGCTTAGATATATGCAGACAGAGTGAATAGTGGTCTCTCTTTCCTCTTTATTTTTTGTTTCCACACACTTTTCTTCAGTTTCCTTTTCTCTTATTTTCACTCTGCTTTGAGATTTACTATTTATTGATATTGCCGCAGTCGTTTTTGCAATATGTTAGTGAAAAAGTTGAATGTAAACATTTTTCATCATGACTTATTGATCTTATCATAATCAATTTCTGCTACGTTTAATCATAACCATAATTATAATCATATTTATAATCGGCATTACTATATCCATAACCAGCTATATCATTATGATAATCTTCATCATCACTAACATCATTATCAGTATCATCTTCATCATCACTATCTTTATCATTATAATCTAAGTTATAACCATATTCATCATCATCGTCACCGTCCTCGATTATTGTATTATTATCATTATTATGTATCTTTGCCATTAGTGACTAAGATTAATTTGATTCGATGGCAAGAAATGTCCATTATTTATATTAATTACTTTCTTACTAATATTCTCCCACGTTTTTTTTTTTCACTCTCATTAATCCTCTCATTGAAAGTAGCATTGCGCTTAATTCAATAATTTTCTTTAATTTAATTATTGACCTGTATTCGTTACCGCCCACTCCATAAATCCTTATATACTTACAAAGCGTTTATATATATATATATATATATATATATATATATATGAATATATGTATATATATATAATCTCATAATATGGATAACAAGGGAAATCTATGATAAACAATGGTATTAGAAAGAAAGTTGAAAATTCCAAAAGAATGTTACCTTTAAATAGGTAACAAATTTCTACAGAATCAAAATTATTATTCATCTAGTTTTATGAAATTAAATATCATTATTGCCCAAGTGTTTTCTAAATATTAAATATTTTGCTTATGAATATTAAACTTAGAAGCTTAGAAACGTGTATCTTCTTCAATATCATCAGTATGAACAAATCATCAAGTTAAAAAAAAAGGGGAAATGAAAAACAATATGTATCCTTGAATTGTGCATTGCATTTTTATATCCAAAGCTCATTATTTCCATTCGAACATTATCTGTTACAATCTACATTTATACTGCCACTTTCTTGGATAAACTCTACGGACATATAACCCACATTTCAGTAAATGAGTCCCATGTAATGTCATATACCCGATATTGACATTATGTAACTTTGCCTAATTACAACTTTTATTACGTTTCCCCTCGGCATTATTATCATCACCGCCAGCATTATCATCATCATCACCATCGCCTTCACAATCATCATTATCATCACTATAATACTTGTCATCATCACCATTGTCCTCCTCCTCCTCCATATTATCATCTTTACCCTCATCACCAACACCATCACTGTCATCATCCTCACCATCAGTTCCATCAACACCATCATCATCATCATCATTTCATAAGAACGACCATTAGTACTCCTAATGTTATTATCGTTGTTATAATAATGTTTGCTTTATAAATCCTTTATCAGTAACGAAAATGAAGTCTATTACATTCCAAGAAATATCCGATTACCTCATTTTTTTTCTAACTCGTTGCTTCTAATTTCATTATTTTTTTCATGGATTCATTGGCTTGCAATGATAGCCGTGCGACATAACTATCATATACTTACAATAGTCTCATAATTTGGATTAAACTGAAGGCAAGTAATGGTACTAGTAATGACTGTAGTGAAATTGCCCCAATCAAGGCTTACTCATATGCAGTTAGATTTTATACCCCATTTCATGATATAAAACTGACTCCTACTCTACGGACAGTAAACCCACATTTCAATAACACCGTCATTGTCACAGGCTCGCAATCGAGATTACCTAATTTGGTCTAAATGTAAAGAGAGCGAGCCTGTTGTAGGCTGAATAAGTGAGACAAGATTATATTTAATTATGCATAACTATTTTCTAATTAAGAACATTAGTTTGCTCGTGAAAGCCTATGGCGTGTTGGAATCTATGCCTTTCACCTTTACCAAAAAAAAATATCTCAGGCATAATTAGAAAGCCTAAGGATCATGATGGAAATGTAAATATTGTAAATCACTATGAAACTAATTGCATTAATAGGTTAGAGTAAAAAAACTTGAATTAAAAAAAGAAAAGAAAAAAAAAGCAAATTGAATATCAGAACTTGAATTAAAAAAAAGAAAAGAAAAAAAAGCAAATTGTTTTTCATATCAGTTAAACTTTATCCTGAACGTCCGAATATTATTCATCACATCAAAAATCTACAATTCATACTATTTTAAATGTATAGAACTGTCATATAAAATAGATAAATAATAAAAGCTTCGGTATATCGCTCTAGTTCTTAGGCTATCATAATCCACCCTGTCATATTTTGTTTTTAATTTAAATGTGATTATCAGCAATTGCAATTTACCTCGGGGGTCGTGCCTCCCCTTGAGAAGCTATTAGCTCTGAAAACGGCACCCTCGGGAGCTCTTACCTGGGATTCACACAGGATGCATTTCACCGCAGCTGGCGTAACCCTACTTGCAGTGGGGGCGGTTATATAATTTATTCCTTTCGGTTTGGACAAAGTGAACATACTTGATTTATGTAGGTAGCATTAACTTATCCGTGTGTGTGTGTGTGTGTGTGTGTGTGTGTGTGTGTGTGTGTGTGTGTGTGTGTGTGTGTGTGTGTGCTTGGGTGTGAGAGAGTGAATGAGTATGTAGGAAGTAAGTACGTGAGGGTGTGTGTGTGTGTGTGTGTGTGAGAGAGAGAGAGAGAGAGAGAGAGAGAGAGAGAGAGAGAGAGAGAGAGAGAAAGAGAGAGAGAGAGAAAGAGAGAAAGAGAGAGAGAGAGAGAGAGAGAGAGAGAGAGAGAGAGAGAGAGAGAGAGAGAGAGAGAGAGAGAGAGAGAGAAAGAGAGAGAGAGAGTGAGTGTGTGTTTGGGTGTGTGCGCGCACGTGATGCAGAGTGAATAATAAACACAAGTCGAAAAGCCAAAACTCGTATCTGTCCCAGAGCCAACACCTCTCTGTTCAAGCGTAACAGTGTAGAGTGGCGGTGCACACGTAGTCTAGCGTGCTTCCCGAAGATATTAAGCAAAAAGTGTTCAACAGACCAAATGAGAGATGGAAAGTAGATCCACTCTCGTTGAAGTTTCTTTTTCTTTCTTTCTTTTTTTTAATGAATATTTATGAATATATCCGTTCTTGTTGAAGTTGATTTCATGAATAATTATGAATACATCCATTATCGTAGCCAATCATTTAATGGAAATTTCTGAACATCTATATTTTCGTAGCCGCTTATTTAATGAATAAGCATCAATATATCTCGTCTGACAGGTTTCTCATTAGCTATTATGATGCTTCCATTATGCGAATACAAGGGCAGAGGCCCGGGGATTGACATGTATTTTGTTGTAGAAAAGTAGAAAAGGTATGAATGAGAATGAATATCTTCACAATGCATATCCTGTTTTGTAAAGATATTTATTCTCATTCATATCTTTCCAACATTTGTCAGAATGAATACGTTTCATTGTATTTTGTTCTTAAGTTTCTCATTCCGACTGTGAACATGTTTTGTTATCGATGTTGGTGCCATGTTTAATGTTAGAATTACCCGAATATTCAACACATTAGCACATTTATAATTTCTCGTTCATCGGTATTAACAACGTCGTTAGGATGATAATTACTGTGATGAACATAATTAATTCATTCCTGTTTCTTTAATACTTATTGTTGCTATTAGGATTAATTCAAAGTAATTCTATCATTCTCCTCATTGTCATAACAATCATAATCACTCATTCTCACTGTTACTTTCACGATCACTATCATTATCATTATCAATATTAAATCCCTATCACTCTAATTGTAATTAGGCCTATTATCATTATCATTATCACTTACTATAATTGTGATTAGGCCTATTATCATTATCATAACCTTTACCACTATTATTACC